>NW_017726569.1:188786-227825 GCF_001865875.1 Lupinus angustifolius | reverse complement strand
TCTTTGTTAATCCTTGAACATTAATATTAGTATAATATATATATATATATATATATATAAATATATATATATATATATAAATAAATGTGGCATGGAATTCTCACAAACTAATGGATACAGATATTAGTATATATTATTATTTGTGTTTTAAATTGGTACCACTGTACTGATTATGATTATGATGTGTTTATCACAATTGTGTGGTTCTTAAACAATATTTTAGCTAGAATTATAGTTGGATTTGAAATTTAGAAGACTGATTGTTATTTAAAGAGTTTATACAATAAAATAAAGAAAATAACGAAAAAGAAATACTTACTTGAAGTTAGAGGAGTCCCACCCAGATATATTCCCAGCTTCACGCAGTGCTTTCTTCCATTGAGGCATTTTCTTCTGGATATATAATTTTTGATAATTTCGCTCAAACTTTGATAATGCTTCCCGGTAACACCCACTTTGGTTTCGTACGTGGGAAGGATCCACTCGGTAGAACACAGGTAGAACCACTTGTCTGTGACTCTCAGAGCTTCTGCATTGGAGTATTTTCACGAGTTCGTTCAAGCACCATTTCGAAGAAGCATAAGTTTTTGAAAAAATGACAATGGCCATGTCTGAGTTCAGTATTGCTTGAGATAGTGCGGGCCACAACTCATCTCCTTTTTTAAGGTTCTCATCAACATATGCTTTGATATTTGCTTTGCAGAGTTCAGAATGAAGATGGCTAATGAAACTTTTTCGTGTGTCCTCACCCCTGAAGCTAATAAAAACATCATATTTCTTTTTAGAGTAAGACATAGTTCAGTAGCTAGTTGCGAGTGGAACAAGTTAAAGACACACACTACTACTTTAATTATGGGTCGGACTAAACTTAAATATGAGCAGATAAAGATTATATATTGTACACAACTTAAGGGCAATGCAACTTGACCAAGATCACGCTGAGAGAGTAAGTGTGGCCACAATTAGTCAAAGTTGGCATGTGAATGCTAATTCAATTTTAAAAATTTTCAATTCAACTGTATTCTTTATTTTTTAGATCCGAATTCAATGGGTCCATGCTCTGTACTTTATTTGAATGAAATTTGGATGACTTAACTTTGGATTCCCATGCTACTAAATAATTAATGTGTCTTGATTACTCATAATAAAAAAAATAATATATTTTTGAACAAAGTTGTTTTTAGGTATGACAATAGGTTTGAATAGTGTAATTCGAGATCCACCCCAGACCTATGTAAGTAAATGTTGGGTTTACCAATGAATCTGCGATACTTAGAAATTCAAAAATCTTTAAAATATTACAAATGATTTATATATTTGCGTACTTGTTTTCTTTAATGTGTTTTATTTTAAAAAATAAAAGAAGACAAAAAATGATAATAACAAATACAAATATAATTCAAGAACAACTACACAACTTAAAATTGTCACTTTAAATATAATTTTTTTAATAAAAATAAAATTTAAAATATGAAAATAAAACATATCAAACGTCTAATATCCTTCTATTAACTTACCATTATATTACATTTGGATTTATAAATATAACATAACTACTTAAAAACATAATATCATAATTATGATAGAAAATATTTTTAATTATGTTGCTATACATATTTAGGAACGGCAGGTCTGAGTACTTATGGATCTAGGTACCACATTATTGAAACTTATACAAATTCAATATCGAGTTTTAAAATCTTTAATCCTAATTGCTCATGGTCCAAAAATATAGATTCAGGCTGGACCCCTTATTTTTAACAGAGGAGAGCAGCTAGTGAGGTATATATGAAGTTGGAACATACTTAATATATCCTAGACAATGTTCATATTTTTATTGAACTATTTTTTATTTTTGAGATCCGAAATCCACGGGATCCATTGTCTATACTTCATTGGATAGAATTAGGGTAAGTTGACTTTGGATTACATGCACATGCCATTCCATCGTGCCAGTCATTTTATTTGATTATTCAAAAATAAAAAATGTAATTTTTTTGTAAGTGTATTTTTTAACAGGGGAGAGAAGCTAGTCAGGTTTGATGCCCGGTAATCATGATTAACATTTAATAACTTATTTAATTTAAATATCAATGAACTAATATTTTATTGACCAATTAAAAAAAAGAAAAAAGATGTAAGTACTGATAGTGTAAGAATTTTTACATTATTATTACTTTATCTATTGTTTATTTTCAATTATCATTGACTCTTAAATAAAAATAATATATCTAAATAGTCAATGATACACTGAATATATATAAATCTGTACATTATCTTAAAAAAAATATTACATAAAGTATGTACTTTTTGAAATAGTACATAAACATAGCATAGAATCATTATAGTATCTAGTGGTAGACTAATGGAGTGTCCTTATTACATGTTCACGGTCTTATGTAACGTTTAGTGGCCAAGTCTTTCAATATTAATAGATTCAATCGCTGTATTATTAGGTAGTGTTAGAGATATGACTAACAAATAACGGAACTAATTTAGTATAAGATTAAAATTTGATTAGTTATTTAACTCAACAATTTTGACTTATGAAGTAAAGAATTGAACATGAGTTTAAAATTGAACACATTAAATAATTTAGCAGACCATGAGCTGAAGACTTTTTGTCTCATTAAGTTTATTAGCTGATTCAATTATATACAAAGATATAAGCAGAAATGATTCAGTTGAGAACAATTATCATATAAAAATTATGACTAAGATAAATCAGTATCATAAAAATATACATGGATGATTGAGATTAACTTGGTGTCATACAAATATATACAATTTTAATTGATAGCTATAATTATTATTAAACTCACAAACTTTCTTTATGTGTATAGGTATAATTTACCAACATCTTAAGTATTACCAATCCTCATAGGTAAGTAATAGGTTACTCGAACTAAGTAATGAGCTACTGTGACAGATTAACCAATTACTCAAACCGAGTAATAGGTTACCAAACAAAAATAAGTGAGAGTAACTGATTACTCAATGAGACAGAAGTTTTTGGCAACCGATTACCCACATCGAGTAATCGATTACTCATAGTTGTTACAATAGTTTTCATATTCAAATTGAAACAAGTTCTTTCAAAACGAATCAATGACACTTCAATCAACTCCTACCTTTAGGTATAGGTATGATGGCTGGTTGGAAGCCAATTTAAAGGGGACTTGCATTCAGATTTATACACAACTTTCAGAGATCAATCACACTACACTTTCTCCACTTTTGCAAACAACTTATTCAAAACTTTCTGAAAAGTTATTTTCAAGTGTTTTCTTCCGAGTTTTCTAAACTTAAAACACTTGAGTATTTATGTTGTACTTGTAGTGATTGATATAAAAGGATTGAGTATTAAATTGTTATACATACATAGCGATCCTAGCCCTAGAAACAAAGTTCTTCATATATACCATTTTTTTTGTATATTTCACAATAGAGTGTGGTGAAAGAGGAACAATGATCTTTGGAAGTGATGTACTTCTAAAAGGTGAGATTTGGTAATCTTCATATATACCATTTTTCTGTATATTTCACCATAGGGTATGACGAAAGAGAAACAATAATCTTTAGCAGTGGTGTACTTCTAAAAGGTGAGATTTGGTTAGTGTAATTAGAAATAAAGTCTCGGGGAGAAATTTGTAATGATTGCCATTTCATCAAAGTAAAAATCTCTTGTGATTGTAAGAGGAATCGACGTAGCCTTCGATGGACTAGAAGGTGAACCATGATAAATCTCGATGTCTCTTTTCCTTATACTCTTTTATATTTCTGCAATTTATTTTTGCATACTTACATTTTCTGATGTATCTCTACTTATTACCTAGATCCTAACATTTAAGATGACTTCAAAGTTCTTTTTAGGAGAAAGTTCCAATATAAATCGTCCTCCAATCTTTGTTGGAAAATGTTACGATTTCTGAAAAATGCGCATGAGAATATTTATTGAATCTCATGGTTTAGATATTTGGAACGCCATAGAAGATGGTCCATACACTCTGTGCATTGTAATCAATGTTTTTAAGGAACCCAAGCCAAAAAATATCTAGAACGATGAGGGAAAAGGAAAGTCCAATATGACTTAAGCCCAAAAATATTTTATCTCAACCTTTGGCATATATGAGTTCTTTAGAATATCTAATTTTAAATCCTCTATGGAAATGTGGGATACTTTGAAAACAATTCATGAAGGGGATAAAGAAGTCAAGAGATCAAGACCTAATACTATGTCTCAAGAGTATGAAATGTTTAGAATGAAACATGAAGAGAAAAGTTTTGATCTTCAGAAAAGGTTCACTCATCTTACCAACTACCTTATCACTATAGGAGAAGTCCTATCAAATAGTGACTCAACCTTAAAGTCCTTAGGTCACTAAGTAGAACTTGACAACTAGAGGTAACAGCCATATCTGAAAAGAAAGCCTTTCGAAAATGTCCTTGGCTACCTTGTTTGCTAAATTGTAGGAACACGAGTTGGAACTAAGCCAACTTAAACAACATGAAGAACGAGAAAAGAAGCACAATAATATATCCTTGAAATGGAAGGCAGACTCATGTAAAACCATAAGAGATGAAACTAACAATGATGGAATGGAGGACATGAGTCTGCTAGAGATTCACTAGAAGCATTGAAGCCTCTACATCAAGATAAAACTTTACTGGTTTTGAGTGTGGAAAACGTGGTTACATCAAAGTTGATTGCTCCACTCTTAATAGGAATCCCTTTAAAGGGGAAACAGAAAAGAAGACAGGAAGGCGAGCATGAATTGCATAGGAAGACAATGACACAAGTTCCAAATTAGAACATGAGAATGAGAAACAAGCGCATCTATCCCTGAGGACTTCTCATCAATCCTAAGACGATGAGGTGAGTGATTCTAAATTTTAGATAGACCTTCTTTTGATGAACTTCAAAATGCTTTTAATGAACTTCATAAGGAAAATATGAAACTTTTAAAATTATTTCTAAAACAGAAAAATGATATTACTGTTTTGGAAAACCATAACAAAATTGTAAGAAATATATGGACCTCATAAAATTCAAGCCTTAAAAATGTACTAATTGTGACACTCTAGAAATAAAATTTTCATCATTAAGCTAAGAGATTAAATGTAATTAATAAAAGTAGTTGCAATTTAGATAATATCTTAAAAACCAAAGACATACTAATGATCGAAAAGGTCTGAGCTATTCTAATAGTCATCTTTCAAAAGATAAACAAAAAACTTTCTTTGTTAAAACTAACAAGAGAAGCATGCAAAATTTTCACAAAGAAAGTATCCATATAAATCCTTTATTCAAAAAAAAACCCAGGATACATCAACATCAACATACTTGCTTTTATTGTAAAAACATAGGCCATACACCTAATTCTGGTTATATTAAGAAGTCGGCGTTCCAAATGGCCGATATAAGTGGGTTGAGAAAGATGATAACCCTATATGACCCAAATCAGATTGGGCACCTAATTAAAATCATTTTATTATTTAGTAGGAATACTCGGAAGCTGCAAATAAATGTTGTATATGGACAATGACTGCTCTAAGCACATGACAGGTGACAAAAGTAAATTTTTCAGTCCTCACTCTAAGGGACAAAGTGTTCTTTACCTATGGAGATAACCATAAAGGAAGAATACTTGGGGTTGGTCGAGTTGGAAAGCCACCTTCTACTACCATTAAAGGAGTGCTATGTGTTGAAGGTTTTAAGCATAATGTTGTGAGGATTGGACAACTTTGTGAGAAAGACTTTCATGTGCCTTTCTACCCCGACAAGTGCATCATTGAAGATAAGGTAACACATTATGCTAAAATCATAGGAAATAAGATTAAAAATATTTATATGATCTCATCAAATGATATTTCCTTAAGAGATCTTGTTGTCAATAGGAGAATGGTACACATTCACATGGACCATTTAAATAAGTTAATTAAAAATGAACTAGTTGTTAGTTTTCCCAAGATGAAGTTTGTTAAAGACAAACTATGTGTACATGATTTTTGGCATTAATACTTATATTATTTTCAAAATCATGCACCATGATCAATCATTCATGGTAGATGTTCATGCAAAATTAACTAAGACGTTTCAGAAAAACAATAATCGATTAAGACATTGATTAATCGATGAAGTCTTTGCAAATGAAAAAACCATTAATTGATTAAGTCAATTTATGTTTAGGAATCTTGGACATTTTAAAGAAAGGTTAATCGATTAAGTGGTAATTTAATCAATTATCCCCAATAGAACAATTTGAAACTAAATGGTATTTTACCAGCCTATCTCATATGCAAACTAGAACCAAAAACAAAGTAATACATAAACTTGATGTAAGATTGATACACGTGTTTCAAGAATGATTTTCTAAAAGGAGAAAAAGGTCATTTTCATGTGGAAAAAGAGAGTTTTGTGAATCTTTGAAAAAGTATATTTTCATACATTGACAATTTTCACAGATTTTCCTTTTGTGAATGATAATCATTCATATTCATCTGAGATTGTGAGATTCATAAAAGGGTAGTTTTGTTCTGAATGTTAGTAATGATTAGCACAATATAGGTGCAAAAGAACTTTGTACGATATTTACGGTTGATTTGTAAATTTGTCTCTTTGAGTGTGTGAGGTATTATCTTGGAGTAAGAGAGAAATTTAGGACAAATCCTAGGTTATGGTCAAGATTCAAGAAGATGTCTCAATGGGTATACTTAGTTAGCAGTGGTGAGGAGCCATTGGAAGTTAGGTCCAAGAGAATTCTTGATGGAAGAAGCGTTTTGTATGAACATTTTATTTCTTCTTTTGTAAATTAAATCTCTAAAGATCAGAATGGGAGGACTAGATGTAGATTGCATGTGGATTGACAACCGATCCAGGATAAAGAGGTTGTGTTATCTTCTCTCTTACCCAACTCTTTTATTTAAATTCAATTATCGTATTCGTTAATCACTTTCAGTATTCTGTTTAACAGCATATTAGATTAATTTAATGAGTGTTTTCTTGTTGTATCAAGAACCAAAATATTTTTGAGTAAATCAACATGTTAATCGATCATGCCTTTAGTTAATCGATTAACTCCAGCTTTCTGTTAATTGATTAAAGAACCATTTACTTGATTAAAGAACCATTTACTTGATCTACCTATTCACCCCCTTTAGGTGAAGTTAGAGTCCTTGTTAACCAACAAGTGACATAAGAGCTAGTTCGAACAAGTACTAGCTTAATCGCTAATTCGTGGGATCTTAGGGATATATATGATAGGCTATACAAATTCTTTCGGTGCTGAAGAATCCTCTAACAATCGTCTTCCCATCTTTAGTGGAGAGGGCTATGCCTACTAGCAAGTCAGAATAAGGATTTTCATTGAGGCCATAGACACAGATTTTTGGGAGGTCGTGCAAAATGGACCTAACATTCCAATACACTTGGTGGATGGTGAAACTAAAGAAAAACCAAAGAGTCTTTGAACCGATAAGGAAAAGACAAAAGTGCAACATAATTTGAAGGCTAAAATTGTTATTACTTCTGCCCTTTCCTGTGATGAATTTTTTATAGTTTCACAATGTAAAAGTGCCAAAGAAATGTGGGATACTTTGCAAGTAACCCATGAAGGCACTAGTGAAGTCAAGTGAGCTAGATTAAATGCTTTAAATCCTGAATATGAATTTTTTCGTATGTTTCCTAATAAGCCAATTAATGACATGAAAAAACAATTTACGCATATTGTTAATTATCTTGTTTCATGAGATAAAGTGTTTTCTAATGGTGAATTAACTAACAAAGTTTTATGATATCTTGATAGGACATAGCAACCAAAGGTGTTGACAATTGTGGAATCAAAGGACTTGGATTCAATGTCACTTGTAACACATTTCGGAAAGCTTCGAGAACTTTAGATGGAGCTAGGTCGCTGGATACAATACGAAGAATAAGACAAGAAAATGAAAGAAATCTTCCTCAAGACTACAACATCACATGTAAAAATTCAAGAGATGATACCTTATGATGAAGATTCTGATTCCTCCGATATTGACGGTGAAACGATGACACTCCTTACAAATAAATTCAGTAAGTTCTTAAAGAATAAAGGAGCATTAAGAAGGTTTCAACAAAAAGAACCAAGAGATTCAACCAAGAAGGGAAAGAACACAAAAGATAAGATCACTTGCCATGAGTATGGAAAGGTAGGACACATGTAGTTCTCATGTCCTATCTATCTCAAATGGGTTGAGAATGACAAGAAAGAATCAAGGGACATCAAGGCTAAGAAAGCCTACATTGTTTGGAATGTACCCGAAGAAGAAGTCACTTCAAGAACATCAAATGATGAAGAATTGGCCAAACTATACCTAATGATGCAAAATCATGATTCTTGCTAGAGAAGCAAGCAAAGTAACTCGAGTGAGGTTAGTATTTCCGATTTCGATTATGACTTCAGTGATTCTACCACGTATGATGTTTTATAGGGTGATTATCTAGAATTACATGAAGAACTTAAAAATTTAGCAAAAATCAATGCTGATAGAAAAAGAGTAATTTTAGTGTATGAAAAGAAAATTTTAGAAATGCAGAAATTTATTGATGAACTTCAGTTCCAAAATGAATCCTTCTTGCCAAAAATGTCCACTTTTGGAAAAAAAATAATGCATGTTTAAAGGAAATGTTGGTAATAATCCAGGTTGGGATACATGCATGCTAAAAGGAGATCATATAAGAAACATGTTGATTTTACAAAAAAATGATATTATAAATCACCTACATCTTTCTATTGTGGCTTGTATGGTCATAAAATAAATACTTGTCATAAAATATATATGTTTTGAAAAGGGACAAAATCCCAAGAAAACAAACATTAAGGGACCCAAGACTATTTTGGTAATAAGGTAATCTTTGACTCCATGTGTTGCATTTTAAAAGTGACATTGACGATAGTGTTAAATTTGTTGGTCATAGGAAAAATAACATATATATGATTGATTTGGATGATATCACCTTATTATTTTCAAAATGCCTAATTTCAAAAGAGGATGATATTTGGATTTGGCATATGAGGGTTGCTCATTTCCATTTGAATCATTTGAACAAGTTAGCTACAAAGGACTTAGTAATTGGTCTACCTAAACTTAAGTTTAAAAATGAAGATACTTGTGACTTTTGCCGAAAGTGCAAACAAGTGAAAAGTTCTCTTTCTTCTAAAAACAAGGTATCCACAACAAGGCCATTAAAGTTACTTCATATGGACTTGTTTGGACCATCTCAAATAATGAGTTTTGGTGGAAGTTACTGTGCACTTGTCATTGTAAATGATTATTCTATATTCACATGGAACCTATTTCTTGCACTAGAAAGTGATACTTTCAACACTTTTAAGAGGAATGCCATGCTAATCCAGAACCAAATGATACATAAAATTGTGACTATAAGAAGTGATCATGATGGTGAATTTAAAAACCCCAAGATTGATAAGTTTTGCGAGAAACATGGTATTGAACACCAATATTCCGCTCCTAGAACTCCTGAACAAAATGGAGTTGTTGAAAGAAAAAATAGAGTTCTTAAGGAGTTGGATAGAACCATGTTGAATGAGAGCAAAGTGCCCAAGTACTTTTGGGTGGATGTGGTTCATATTGTTTGCTATATTGTGAATAGAATACTTTTGAGGCATATTCTTAAGAAAACCCCTACGAACTTTTGAAAGGCTAAAAACCAAATATGTCTCAGTTTCATGCGTTTGGATGCAAGTGATTTATTTTAAATAATGGAAAAGAACTTTTAAGTAAATTTGATTCAAAGGTTGATTTAGGAATATTTCTTGGGTATTCTAATCATAGCAATACTTATAGAGTCTTTAATAAAAGGACAATGATGGTAGAAGAGTTTGTACATGTTATATTTGATGAATCTTTTCCAAAAGAGGAGAAGGGTTTCAGTTGATGATCTTGTACGTACTCTTGAGGATGTATACTTGAAAGATCAAGAATTTGAAATGTGATGCATGAAGATCAAGAATTAGGTTAAGAACATAAAAGAATACCACAAGCTTGGAAGACAAAGAAAGATCACCCTTTTGATAACGTAATAGGTGACATTTCTAATGGAGTGGTAACTGATAAGTGCCAAACATATCTAAATTTCATACACTTTTATGGCACTTATCTTAAGCATAATTGGAAAAAACAACTTAAAACAATACTTTTTGTATAAAATATCACAATCTTGTATATTTGTATGTGTATTTTCTTTTTATGTATTTTGTAGGATTTAGGATGAAGAAAAGAAGAGAAAAAAGACTCATGGTCAACAAGCCAAAAAAGTCAAGAAAATCAAGGTGCTCAACTAGGCAGCTAAGCGCGGACCAAGCTCTGCTGACCTGACCTAGACACTAGCTTGACCTGGACGAAGCTGCTCAAGCAAGCATCTGAACGGACCTGCTTGGCCGCTCAGCTTATAACCAGCCTAGTCCTGGCCCGGCCAGACCTCCAATTGACACGGTCAGACACAAGCTTGGCACATGCCCAAGCTGCTAAACAAGCAGCTTAGCAGTCCAACCAGGAAGCTTAGCGGAGAACCAAACTCCTGACTAGATCAGCAAGTACCAAGCCACGTCCCAGTCATCACGGTCAAAACTGCTGAACAAGCAGCTTAGCGGTGAAGCGGGTGCGCTGAGCGGTGTGCACCAGACTTGACTTAACCATCAAGCAAAACATGAAGTCACCCATGACCTCACCTCAAGTAGCCCACCATAGGATTTTCAGAAGTAGCTCACAATAGCTGGTTTCATATACCACAACTAGCTTTGATGAGTCAAGCACAAGGAGGTGACTAAGCTACTTGATCAAGGGACCAAACCCATGCTGAAGGGTTTGGTCAGCTGCTTAGCGGTCCAGCCAAGCAGCTCAGCGGTCCAGAAAGAAAGTCTATAAATAGAGACCAATTCATTCGAGCAAAAAAGGCCAACAACACTTGAAATTAACAAGTCTCTCGCTAGAAATCCTTTCTGAAGTTCTCTCTTCATTTCTTAGTGTTTTTAGAGCTTTATTTTCAAGTAAGTTTGTAATTTTAGTTTAGAATTCAAGAGGAGAAAAAGAGAAGGCAAATGAGATGTAAAAATCAATTTTGTACTCTGATTTGGAACTCAAAAGCATCAAATCCTTGGATGGATAGCTCATGCTCCTAACATTTTCTTTTGAATAAGGTTATGTAATTTCTACTTCTTCTTATATTCTAAATAAGGGTTTGGTCTCGGTAGAAGCCCATTATGAAGGGATCACATCCACATTGATCTTACTTCGTGTGCATCAATTGTGACTTTGGATTTACCAGCAGTGGATACACCAAAATGCTCAAGTATGTTGGTTATGAAGATTGCATAAGGCAAAGGGCTGTGAAATTGTCGAACATACCACATATGTCTCATTACTGTGTTAGCCCAATTCATTGAAAGGTTATGCTTAAGAGCATACATCAATTGTAGATCCATGTCATTGATTTGAGAATGATTTGAATATTTTGAAAGAATGACATAGCTCAAAAAGTAATGAAGCAAACGATCTTCGAGATTGAGATTTCCAACAACAAGGATATCTCTAGTTTTTACAGTTTCACCTAAAGCCAGTTGCTTATGCATTTCTATTTCCCTTTTAGAGAATCTTCACATAGAGTAGTAGAATTCTTTTCTATCATAATTATCACAATCGCATGCAAGACTGAAATCTTTTATGCTACCTTGAGAAGGTATGTTACAGCAAATTGAACTGAAGGTCTTAACATCCAAAACAATTTATTTTCCTTTCACATATGATGTTACATGATTTTTCCAAAAGTTCAAGTTATAGTAAAATACTTTAACAAGTTCAGGATAGTAGGCTTTTGATTCCTTACATAAATCAAAGAGATCTTGTTGCCTTAGAAGAATAGGAAAATGAAAATCTTCAAACTCAGTTACTGATATTACTATACTTAGGAGCAAAGATGGAGTGTCCAAGAAAATGCTCTGAGAATGTTTTGCGTTGAACATTATTTTAAAGAAGACGTGCGAAATCCAAAAGGTAAGCCTCAGAAGACGAACCTCCTTGCTTTCTTTGATATACACAGGTACGTTGCTTCTTAGCTCATGATGATGAAGTCATTGATTGCGGTTTTTGAAAAGTTAGGTTTTGAGATTTGAGAGATTTGGGTATTTTTTTTATTAGGGCCACTAAACACAAAATCTATGGAATAGAAGTATTTAGAATTCAAAATGTGATATGAAACGACTCAAAAATCACACAAATCGGATCAAAAATGAAGATTTTAGGGAAACTCTAGGGTAAACACGAAAATGAGCGTTTGAGGAGGAAGAAGAAGTGTTTGAAAAAAGAGAGGAGGGAAACTTAAATAATGCTAAGAGTAAACGATTACTCACTGTGAGTAATCGGTTACTCAATTATAAAACAATTCCCATATTTCAAACAGACACCTTAGGTATTCGATTACACAGGTGGGTAATCGATTACTGAAGCTTCCTGCTCAATGTTATAATCGGTTACTCTGTAGAGTAATTGGTTACTGAACCTGGAATTTTGAATTTTCAGACATACAGATGTCTAGTAATCGGTTACTGAACATATGTAATCGATTACATGTTGAAAGATATTTTTGTGAGAAATTTTCCCCCTCAACAAATTGTCTCCGGCAGTAGCGCCAATTTGTTGAAAGGGAAATATCTCTCTGTTCTATTTGTTTCCCTTTTTTGTTTGATTAAGTAAGTGAACTCGGTTTTATTCTTTGTTTTTCATCTCGGCTTTGTTGAAATAAATTCCAACGCCGGTATAATGGTTTCAAGAATATTCCATTTACAACTTACTTTTAATAATCATGTGAATAAGTTATTCCTTCTTTGCCCCATCTTGACTTTGTTAGAGTAAATTCCAACGCCGGTACAATGGTATCGAAGCAATCCCCTATTACTTAATTATTAAGTACCTTTGAATATCATCTCGGTTTTGTGGAATAAATTCCAACACCGGTTTAATGGTATTATAATGTACAAAAGTGATGAATAGTTAGTTGTTAGAAATAAATAAATAAAGAACAAAAGAATAATAAATTTAAGTGACCTTTATTTATTTACTCCCTTTCAGGTTCATTTTATTAACAAACCAATCTTCTTCCTTAAGGAAGGTTGGTATTAAAGAATAAATAAATTGCGGAATGTAAATAACAATAATTAAAAGTTAGTAAGTTAGCTTCATCACTTTTGTATATTAAAAGGTGTTTCAACAAATAAATTTATTGATAACACTTTACTATTTTACAATTTACACCTCTTTCAAGATTCAATTGTAGTATAGTATAGTATAGGGTTATGTCAAACCACAAGGAATTGCCTAATAGAATGAATCATATGGATATGTCAATGCACAAATAATGAGTAAACATATTTTGGTTTTGTTGAATTGAATTGCATATAAACAATTAGTAAGAAACATAAACTAAATATTAACAAATTCCTGAGGAGACAAGATCATTTTGAATAAGGAAAATATTTCTCAACTTCTTATGAATTTGAACTACTTAGACAAGTTCTTATGTTTTACTTTGATTAACTCCAAACACCAAGTTCTAAAATCCTCCTTTTAGTGTATGTCCTAAAATGATAGAATGATAATCACTTATATTTACTAATAAACAATATTACATCCACAACGAGATTAGGTTGTCACACCCTAATCTTGGCTACTCTAATATTGAAGTGGTAATGACTATAAGATCTTAAGGAAAGTATGCTTAACTTGGCAAATAAACTAAATAGTACAATTACTTCTTAGTTTATTTGTTAAGTGTTTGAGACAAGTAATTTTATGACTTGAAATCAATTTTTAGGTGATCAATCTAAAAAGAGCATTAAGTACTTCTCAAACAAATAAAATTAACCAAAGCACCAACTTAAATGATTAAAATTCAAACTTTTAGAATATAAGAAGAAGTAGAAATACATAACCATATTCAAAAGAAAGAGTTCCAAATGAGATTACCAAATTGATTTTTGCATCTCATTTTCTTTCTCCTTTTCTCCTCTTGAATTATAAACTAAAATTACAAAACTTACTTAAATAAAACTCTTATGAACTAAGAACAAGAAGAGAGAACTTCAGGGAAGAATTTCTGGGCAGAATGTGAATGAAAATGTGAGAAAATGATGTCTTTGATTCGAATGAAATGTGCCCTATTTATAGAAGTTCCCTGGAGCCGCTGAGCTGC
Organism: Lupinus angustifolius; assembly: GCF_001865875.1. Taxonomy (NCBI): domain Eukaryota; kingdom Viridiplantae; phylum Streptophyta; class Magnoliopsida; order Fabales; family Fabaceae; genus Lupinus; species Lupinus angustifolius. The sequence continues at coordinate 213,580 of NW_017726569.1, read as the reverse complement.
TTGTGAACACCGCTCAACAGCTGACCAAACCCTTTAGCATGGGTTTGGTCACTTGATCAATTAGGTTTGTCACCTCCTTAAGCATGACTCATCAAAGCTAGTTGTGAGCTAGTAGACCAGCTATGGTGAGCTACTCTGAAAAGCCTATGGTGGGCTACTTGAAGTGATGTCATTGGTGACTTCATGGTTTGCTTGATGGCTAAGTCAAGTCTGGGTGCACACCGCTTAGCACACCTGTTGCACCGCTAAGCTGCTTGTTGAGCAGCTTTGACCATGCTGACTGGGACGTGGCCTGGTGCTTGCTGATCTGGGCAGGAGTCTAGTTCTCCGCTAAGCTTCTTGGTTGGACCGCTAAGCTGCTTGTTGAGCAGCTTAGGCATGTGCCAAGCTTGTGTCTGACCGTATCAAGCTTGAGTTCTGACCGTGTCAGCTAGTCTAGTGCTAGGCTGAGCGGCCAAGCAGGTCCGCTCAGCTGCTTGCTTGAGCAGCTTGGTCCAGGTCAGGCTGGTGTCCATGTTAGCTTAGCGTGGCTTGGTCCACGCTTAGCTTCCTGCTTAAGCACCTTGATTTTGACTTCGTTTTCTTTTTGACCATGAGTCTTTTTTCTCTTCTTTTCTTCTTTCTAAATCCTACAAAATACATAAAAAAGAAATACAAACACAAATATACAAGATTGTGATATTTTATATAAAAAATATTGTTTTAAGTTGGTTTTTCTCAATTATGCTTAAGATAAGTGCCATAGAAGTGTATGAAATTTAGGTATGTTTGGCACTTATCATTACATACCCGTGTATTTTAAAATTTTGAAAAGATTTAAGTAATTTTAAATACAAGTATGCATATTATAAGCATAATGAAGCAAACATATAATCATGAATAAGAATTTAAGACAAGTAAGCTTCATCAAGTATGCCTAATTCACGTCTAATTATATATAAAGGTTCTTTTGCCAAGGATTTAGTGAATATATCTGCTAATTGGTCATGAGTATCAACAAATTCTAAAGATACATCTTTCTTTTGGACATGGTCCCTAAGGAAGTGGTGTCGTTTATCTATGTGTTTGGTTCTAGAATGCATTAGTGGATTCTTTGTGAGATTTATAGCACTAGTTTTGTCACATTTTAGGGGAATGCATCCTAAGTCTAAGCCATAATATCGTAATTGTTGTTTAAGCCACAAAACTTGGGCACAATAACTACCTACCACTATGTATTTTGCCTCAGCAGTACTTAGGACAACACATGCTTGTTTCTTGCACGACCATGAGACCAGTGCATTTCCTAATATATGACAAGTACCACTTGTACTTTTTCTCTCAGTTTTGCATCCAGCAAAATCTGAATCTAAATATCCAACCAAATCACATACACTTCCTTTTGGATACCATAATCCAATGTTAGTTGGGCCTTTTAGATATTTAATGATTCTTTTGACAATAACTAAATGTGACTCTTTAGGTTTAGATTGATACCGAGCAAATAAACATACACTAAACATTATATCAGGTCTACTGGAAGTTAAATAAAGTACAGATCCAATCATACCTCGATACTTTGATATATCAATGCATTTTCTAGCTTCATTTGTATCAATATATGTACCATAACCCATAGGAGTGGTAATTGGCTTGCAGTCATCCATTTCAAATCTTTTCAGCAAATATCTTTAGTATTTGGCTTGACTCACAAAAATACCATCCTTGATTTGTTTGATTTTTAATCCAAGGAAGTAATTTAGCTTCCCCATCATAGACTTTTAAAACTCCTCTTACATCATTTTTCCAAAATCCCTACACAAAATCTCATTAGTAGAACAAAAAATAATATCATCTACATATATTTGAACAAGAAGAGTATGATGATTTATTTTCTTAATAAAAAGTGTAGTGTCGACTTTCCTTTGGTAAAGCCTTTTTCAAGAAGAAAGTTTGTTAGACGATCGTACTAAGCATGAGGAGCTTGCTTTAAGCCATAGAGAGCTTTCTTTAGTTTATACACATGAGAAGAATGTTTGTAGTCTTCAAAACCTGGAGGTTGTTCTAAAAACACTTCTTCTTGTATATAACCATTTAGAAAAGCACTCTTTAATTCCATTTGATATAACTGAAAATTTAAAGAGAAAGCATATGCAACTAGCAACCGAATAGCTTCAAGTCTAGCAACAGGAGCGAAGGTTTCATCAATATTTATTCCGTCTTCCTGAATGTATCCTTGTGCTACCAGTCTGACTTTATTTCTAACAATAATTCCATTTTCATATGATTTATTCCAGAATACCCAAAGAGTTCCTATAACATGCCTATTTTCTGGTCTAGGCACAAGTTCCCAAACTTCATTTCTCTCAAATTGGTTCAACTCTTCTTGCATAGCAAGAATTTAGTGTTCATCCTTGATTTCATCATCAATCTTGGAAGGTTCTATTTGAGAAACGAAAGTCATATTTAAACAACCATCATTTAGCTTTAAATGAGTAGTGACACCCTTACTTATGTCGCCAATGATATTGTCAATAGGATGGTCTCGATGAGTTCTCCATTCTTTGGGTAAATCAGACTGAATATACTCTTCTTGAGAAGATAAAGTATCATCCATTTTCAATTGCTCAGTATTGGTTATTGTTTTGGTAAAAAAATACTCCTTTATAGGGGACCTTAGCAAGTCCTCTTCATCAAGAGTTAACTCATCCTTTATAGTAGGATTGCTTTCACCAAAAGATACATGAACAGAGTCTTCCATGGCTAGAGTTCTTTTATTGAAAATTCTATAAGCTTTACTCGTAAGAGAGTAGCCTAGGAAGAGTCCTTCATCAGCTTTTGCGTCAAACTTGCCTAAGTTATCTTTACCATTATTTAAAACAAAACAATTACAACCAAATACATGCAAGTGAGAAATGTTTGGTTTTCTCCCTTTAAAGAATTCATAGGGGGTTTTCTTGAGAATTGGTCTTATAAGAACTCTGTTTGAAACATAACATGTCATACTAACTGCATCAGCCCAAAAATATTTTGGGAGATTAGTTTCATTCAACATTGTACGAGCAAGTTCTTCTAAGGACTGATTCTTTCTCTCTACAACACCATTTTGTTGTGGTATTCTAGGAGCAAAAAAATTGTGATTGATACCTAAATCATCACTGAATTCTTCAAAAGAAGCGTTTTGAAATTCTCCCCCATGATCACTTCTTATAGTAGCGATTTTCAGAGATTTTTCATTTTGAAATCGTCTACTATAACAAGAGCATAGTAGTTACCATCATAACTTTTGGTCCTTTAGGGGGGAAATAAGTCCATGTGTAGTAACTACAGTGGTCTATCGGAAGAAACCATATGCTTATGTTTGAAAGAGGTTTTTGTTTGTTTATCCATTTGACAAGCATTACATAGTTTGTCTTTAACAAACTTTATTTTGGGTAAACCAACAACTAAATCTTTCTTAATTAGTTTATTTAAATGATCCATATGAATATTAGCAATTCTCCTATGCTAAATCCATGCATCATTATTATTATTAGAAACTAAACATTTTATTGGTAAAGAAGAATTTATCCTCTCACCAATTAGTTTAGAGTTATTAGAATCCTTACTTTCGATGATGCATTTATCAGGATAGAATGCCACATGAAATCCGTTATCACATAGTTGACTTATGCTCAACAGGTTGTACTTGAGTCATTCGACATATAATACTCCGTCTATAGTTGTTGAAGGTGGCTTACCGATTCTACCAAGTGCAAGTATTTTTCCTTTGTTGTTATCACCATATGTGACATAGCCTTTGTCTCTTGGAGTAAGGACAAAGAACTTATCTTTGTCGCCCGTCATGTGCTTTGAGTAGCCGCTGTCCAAATACCATAGATTGTAGGTGGCTCTCAAATTTTCCTGCAAAATAGGTTAGGTACTATTAGGTACCCAATTTTCTTTGGGTCCTACATGGTTAGCACCTTTCTCAACTCATCTATAATGACTTAAGGGTACACCATGTTTTCTAATCATACAAGTGTTTGGTGTATGCCTATGGTTCTTATAATAAGTGCATATGGGATTATGCTTATGTATCCTAGATTTGTTGTTATTACTATTAAATGCATGGATACTTTATTTCTAAAAGATATCTTTGTTAAGACATTTTGTTTCTTAGAAATTTGGCTTTTAGAATAGCCAAGACCTCTTCGGTCTGTAGAATGTCTCTGAACTTTGATAATTTTGTCCAGATCTTTGCTACTCTTGTTTATTTTATTAAGTTCAAGACTTAATATTGAAACTTTCTTTTCAAGAGTAATGTAGTTTTGACATGAAGAAAATGATGGTTTATTTCTGAATACTTCTAGCTCAGTTTTTTGTTTTAAAAATAACTTAGTGAGTTTGACATATTCATCATGCAATTCAGAAGAAGAAAATAGGTTAGTTTCATTTACCTCTTCATCATCAGAGTGATGAGATGCCATTAGTCAGAGATGTGCTTGTTCTTCATTTTCTGGTTCAGAGGCAGAACTGGTATCATTATCTTCCCAAGCTATGTAGGCTCTTCGTCTAGTCCCCATTTCATTCTTGCCCTTGATGGCATTCCTTTTCAGGTTTGGACAGTCCATTTTCATATGACCAGGCTTACCACATTCAAAACATGTGAAGTTTTGGTTTGAAGTGGAGGCGTCATTGTTCTTGGTAAATTTATTTATTTGTCCAGTTTTAGCGCCTTTGTTCCTTTTAAGGAACTTGCTGAACTTCTTTACAAACAAACTCATATCTTCCATCTCTTCAATTTCAGATTCATCTCTTGATGAATTATATCTATCCAAGTTTCCTTTGAGGGAGATATACTTCTTCTTCTTTTCTTGCTCTTCATGTTGTTCAAGCTGATTGAGTTCCAATTCATGTTCCTGCAATTTACCAAACAAAGTAGCCAAGGACATTTTTGATAAACTTTTCTTTTAAAAAATAGTTGTAACTTTTGGTTGCCATGTTCTAGTGAGTGATCGTAGAACTTTTAAGTTCAAATCATTATTTGATGAAATTTTTCCAAGTGCAATAAGATGATTTGTAAGGTGAGTAAATCTCTTTTGCAAATCAAGTATTTTCTCTTCAGGCTTCATACGAAACATTTTGTGTAACTGGGAGAGAGTGTTGAGTCTCGACCTTTTGACCTCCTCAGTTCCTTCATGTGTAGTCTCTAGAGTATCCCAGATTTCTTTAGAAGATTTGCAGTTTGATACTCTAAAGAATTCATCAATACCAAGTGCATAAGTGAGGATATTTTTTGCTTGTAGATCATATTACACTTTCTTCTTGTCTTCATCATTCCATGAGGATTTTGGCTTCACTTCCCTCACACTGTTAATAACTATGAAGGTTTCATAGGGTCCTTCCTCAATTGCATTCCAAATGTCCAGATCTTGAGACTCTATAAAGATTCTCTTTTTGATCTTCCAGAAGTCATAGCATTCTTCGATAAAGCTTGGAGGGCGGTTGATGTTGGAACCTTCTCCTAGAAATGATTTGCTGCCATCTTAGAAAAAGGATCAGTTTTGAGAATAATTTACTCAAAAAAAGCTCTGGTGCCAATTGTAAGACTAGGATGGCAACTAAGAGGGGGGATAATTAGTTGTTTAAAATTGTGATATATTTTTCTGAAAATTTCAAGAGTTAATAGCAGCGGAAAAATTATGCAGAAAAATAATCAAGTAATGTAAGGAGATAAAGGAGAAGAGAGTACACAGAGATTTTATACTGGTTCACCTTCTTGTCCACCAAAGGCTACGTCCAGTACTCTTGCAGCACAAGAGATTTGTTCACTAGATATTAAGAGTAGCAATTACAATTGCTCACCCTGAGATTTCCTTATACCTTACTCACTCTCTAATACCTATATCACTTTTTGGAAAACACCCTTTCCAAGTGACTCTATCCCCTTTCTTATCACACCCTTGTGAAAGAAAGTAATTCAATACTTTGAATGAAGAAAACGTTTAACTATGGCAATGGATTGCCTTTACAAGATTTTCAAGTTATAAACTCTTGCAATCCAATAACACTTTGTATACTTTAGTACTAATGGTCAGAAGGTTGGAATAACTTGCAATAATACTTAAAGAAACTTTAGAAAACAAGTTCTGAAAGTTATGAGCATGTTGCACTAGTGTAGAACAAGTATTTGAGAAAAGTATAGATTGTGTAAGTGAGTTATATCTTTATTCTTTCCATGTTGTATATTTATGAAATGAGTTTCAATGCCTTTATATAGACTTTCCAACCAACCAGAATACCTCTACGAAAAGGTAGGAATTGTTTGGAATGAAACCATTTTGTTTGGGTTGATAGTTGTGTAGTTTGAATCTGAAAACTGGTGTAACAGCTCTCAGTAATCGATTACTTAATCGATGTAATCGATTACCCAACTAGTTTGTCCAATGGAGAAATTGATTTTCACAAGCAGTAATCGATTACTCAAAAGATGTAATTGATTACCCAACTGCTCTGTCCAACTGGGTAATTATTTACCGTGTTGTGTAATCGGTTACCCACATGGTGTAATTGATTATCCTGATCATTTTTTGTTGGCTAACTCGTTTCTCACTCATATAACATCTTACTTAGTTCTGCTAACCTGTTACTTAGTCACATTAACTTGTTACTTAGATCTAGTCACCTGTTACATAGTATTTTGAAAATTGTTTTCATTTATACTTGTGTTTATCAATTTTCTTTTAAAATACTTTTGATTATTACTACTAAGTGTATAGTTTAGAGTATAAGGATAGAAGTACCTAGAGACTTAGATTCTAAATTATTGAAGCTTTGTCATCATTGTCTTCATAAGTTTTCTTCTTTTATGTGATGTTGGTGTCTTCATCAAAATCGTGCCAAGGTTAGGAGTCGGGCCTTCTTCACACCTTGCACTAAACTGTTGAGAGTTGGAGGACATCTTCTCAATCAAACCTCTAGCCTCAAAAGGGGTCATATCTCCAAGTGCATCATCACTAGCAGCATTAATGATACTCCTTTCCATGTTGTTCAGACCCTCATAGAAATATTCCAGGAGGAGTTACTCAGAGATTTGATGATGGGGGAAGCTTGCACATAGCCTCTTGAATCTCTTCCAATATTCATATAAATATTCTGCATGTAGTTGTTTGATTCCTGAAATATCTTTTCTGGTTGCAGTGGTCCTAGAGGTAGGGAAGATTTTTTCAAGGAAAATTCTCCTCAGGTCATCCCAGCTTGTAATGGAACCAGGGGCAAAGTAATACAACCAATCTTTTGCAAGGCCCTCAAGAGAATGTGTGAAGGCCTTAAAACAAATCTGATCCTCTTTGACATCATGAGGTTTCATGGTAGAACATACATTGTGGAACTCCTTGAGATGCTTATGAGGATATTCACTTGCAGGCCCAAGAAACTTAGGCAACAAATGTATTAGTCCAGTTTTAAGCACATATGACACAAATTCATTGGGATATTGGATACACAAGCTTTCATATGTGAAATTAGGTGCAACTAGTTTCCTTAATGTCCTCTCACATGGAAATGAAGGTGGTTCAGCCATATTTTCATAATGCACAGAAACAGAGTATTCAACAGAATGCACAAAAACAACAGAATCAATATCACTATAAGTTAGATTAATATTATGAAAAGACTCACTATCTAAAGTTAAATTCCTAATTTGTCTAACTAACCTATAAAATGTTCTATCAATTTCAGGATTTATTGGATGCAAAGAGCTTGGATTTCCCCTAGTCATTAACTAATGCAACAGTAACAACCATGCAGGGCAATAAGGGAAACGCATGCTAAATTTCAGCGAGAAACCAAAACTTCACATCAATAGCATCCTAATATAATAGATAAACATCCACAAAAAGTTTCAAGACAAAACTCAAAGCCTAACTAATTTAACTAAATAAAACAAACTCAAAATAGTTTCAAAATTAAACTTGTAAAATAAGAAATAAATAGTAAAACGGTCTTTTTTAATTTTCAATATGGGTTATATAGACGTTGTGTGTAGAGAATGAATCCTTGGATTATTCTACCCCAAATGTATATATAATTTGTCCAATTCTGATTAACGGTTCAAAAGTTATGCCAAAAATAGAAAATCAATAGAAAAACTATTCACTACTTGTTTGTATCTCACAACCAACAGCAAGGTGAGTGACTATGGTGCATCAAGTATTCAATATGTGATAAAAGAAGAATGGAAACAAAGTTCCATACAAAAATTCTAACCACAACTATATTAACCAACACACACAGAATCAACCAACATTCAAAATGGCTAAACAAGACAACACACAGTAAGACACACACTAAACTATACTAAACTAAGAACCTTTGACAAAAACCGGTAATCCCCGGCAATGGTGCCAAATTTTATCGAGGTCGTACCCGATGCAAATAATATAACAATTAAAAATTATGGTACTAGGAAATCACTCCTAGGTCATTTCCCAAGGATTATCTTTCAAGAAAAGATTCAAACACCTTATACTCACACATAGGGGGATTTTTTGTTGAATGGTATGAACACAAAGTAATGCATAAACAGTAAGTAAGCAACGTAATAAAATGGCTAAATCCCTTTGGTTCGTTTGTTCACAACTCAATTTGTGGTTTCAAAAGATTAATTTCAGATTCTAACCATTATCTTCCTAATTTGCACAGTTTCATAACCTAAGTCTTTAACTAAGCGAAATCAGTATAAGCATGGAACATTAACAAATTTACACAAACTAAGCATTCATGCACTAGAGAGTAAATCAACTAAACAGAGGTAAACTCACAAAACCAGTTCCTACACAATGGGATTATGCAAGCCACATTCATAAATAGTATAAACGAAATCAATAATAAAAAACCGAAAATACATTAATAACAAAACCTCAAGAGTTGTGATACATTACGAAAAGAATTTAGTCTAGAAGTTTAGTCTTCCATGGAAATGGAAGCAAAACCGAAATGAAGAGAAAGAATGAAAAACGAAAATGAAGGCAAACCCTAGCAGAGCATAAAAGAGGGAAAACGAATTTGTGAAAATGTGTAATGGAATGGAATGTGTGGAATTCAGATTCCTTACTCCTAAATGAGTAAAACCGAAAATGGGCCCTAAACAATGGACCCAAAACTCAAAATGAAGTAACAAATAAAAGTTCCTAAAAATAAAATACAATCTTCACTTTATCACATATCCTCCATTTCTGTAATACCCAAAATGTCCTTGGTGTCAAACATGATCTGAAAATGATAATAGATATAATCAGGCCAAATAATCTCAAATTAACTCATTTTAGGAATATTAGTCTAATAAAGTCTAAAACACTAAACCATGTTAAACAATGTCAATTAGGCACCAAAAATCATCAATAATTGTAAAATAAGGTTATGAATATGTGTTAGAATTTAGACACAATCTAAAAGAGTTCTAAACCATATAAACATGTAAAGCGGAAGTAAAAAAGGATCGAGTTACCTCTCGCCATTGTTGCGTTTTCTGGCAAGCTTCGGAATCTGACTCCGACAAGTGATTTTGAGGTTCTTCTAAGCTCTTGCTCTCACCCTTAGATGGTGTTGGTTTTCTGAATGTGTGAGTGAGCTTAGGGACTTAAAACGTTTGAATATTATAGCCACATAATCATCAATGAGCAATATCACAATCAATAGTAATGATTGATTTCGGCAATTAAGTGTACGTTATATTTTGGTATGAAATTTTTGCTTAATGAACCATATTAGTGAAGAGATTATTTCTATTGATATGATAATTAATATTGAAATATTCTTACAATATGTACTCATAGTATGAAAGTTTTTATATTATCATTGTATCATTATTGACTGTTAAATCAAAGTAATACAAATAAACAGAGGATGATGCATTGACTAAACATAAATCTTGATACCCTCGGTATATAGATATTATACTATTTATAATTTAATATTTTGTCTGTGGTTAATATTAAGAAATACACATCTTTTTTATGTATGAGGTCACCATTCTTCTTGTGACCGCTAGATTAAACTTACTATTTTCAAACACTAATATAAATGTATTGCACCGATATAAGCTTTATGCCCAAAAGAAATGGAAAAGCCGATGTAATGTTAAGGGGAGTATTGTAGGTGGATAAGTCTCAGCCTCAAGCATAAAAACTTAAGTAAATCAGATTCATGGAATTAAAATTCACACCTCAAAGAGAGGAAATTTCATCACAAGATTCCAAATACACACTACAATTAGATAATGAAAATAAAGTATCTTCTCATATCAGAAGATAAGTTATCTCCTCCAACCATTCACATTAAGACACGTGTCCTATTTTTTTAGTTTTTAGAATATATTCTTTTAAAAATAGAAAAATATGACATATGTGATAATTTTAGTGGCCAGATTATTATTCTCTTGGTTAATATATATAATGAAGAGTGGTGAATGTTAGAATGGAGTTGTTTACTGCCATCTTATGTTAAATTATGTAGTGACAATCACCTAGTAACCTCCCAATCCGAGTTGAAGTAGTGAATCAAAGTAAGTGGAATAAACCTTATATTTAAGAAATGTCCTCTAACCCAATCAAATATTTTCTCTTAATTAAAAATAATCCTATGAAAATTGCGGTCATTCAACCGCGCTTGCTAGAAGAACACTATTAAAAACAAGGTGGAAGAACATCAAAAACGCTCATTTAAGCAAGCGCTGTCAATTTGGATAAGCGGATATAACTTCAACAATGCAGACGTGAACGGGCGTTGTTGAACATCAGTGATGTTAGTGCTGACTTGAATAAGTTCTGTTTAACAGCGCACCTTTAAGCAAACGCTGTTAATATATATATATATTCAACATCACTGGATTAAAGGAGCATTGTCGAACATGACCTAGTAGGCCTAGTAAAAACGCTTTCTTATATGAGCGATGTTGCTTGGATACGACATTTACATATATAATGGTGGAGTACTTTATGTGTCTTTTCGTTCCTATGCAAATTCATTGTTTGGTTGCACGTTTGCCATAGATGGTTGTAGCCATTCTCTATCCATTTGAATCTTTATATATTGTGGTTAGGAGTGGAAACATGCCATGTGCCTATTACCTTCCCTATAATAGGCTAGGTCAGGCCAGACGTTTTTGTAAACATGCAAGGCTCAGGCTTTTTGAAAAGCCTATATAGTTTAACAAGTCAGGCTTTCGGCCATCAAAAATGCCTATTAAGCCTAACATGTCGACCTATTTAGTTATATTATATAATAAAGATCATATTATACAAATTTAATATAAGTAATGTTATTATATATGCAATTTTAATATAAACATTTATACAAAAATAAATTTTAATTGTTCAAGTTATAAGGGTCTAGTTAAAAGTATGTATATTAGCCTATTTAAATATATACAGGATGGCCTATTCCAAGATAATATAGTATAATATGCCTTTAAATAGGCTAACAAGCTAGACCAGGCTTTTAAGCAAGTCAGACATAAGCTTCGAAAAAAATTAAACAGGATAGGCCTAGACTCCTATATGTTATATAGGCTCGGCCTATTTAAGGCAAAGTCTGGCCTGACCTATTTCCACCCTTAGTTGTGGTTCACACTAATGTCTCCTTCATTGTCTCATTTTATAATTAGTCATGGCACCTAAAGAGAAGAAGATAGGAGGAAGAAAAAATAAAGAAACCGAAAAGAGAGCAATACAAGGCACAAAGAAGAAGGGAAATTTTGTTAAAGAATAGAAAAAAAGTATATTCCTAAAAAGGAATATGTATGTCAATTTTACAATCTTCAATCCCTGTGTTTAATTTCTTACTCGATTTGAATGTTTAATCTTTATATCTTCAATCTAACTTTTATTTTTGTTTTTGTAGTAATTCTTAACGGGTACAGTGGACGATGACTCGGACTATGTGAATATCTTAATTCTATTATGCACTTAGGAGATGATTTCTTCGACTGAGTGGCACTTTGAAGAATGAACAATTGTCGTTTTTAGATGTTGCTACCAATTCCTCTTATGATGATATGTTTTGTATTGAATATTTCAGGAAAATGTACACTCCAGATCCAATGAAAAGGAGTTAGTTGGCTAATGACATCCCCTCACATTGTAGAACATCTACAGAAAAAGGCCAAGGTGATGAAGTCTATGGTTATCAACCAAAAATTAAGGTGTCAAAGTCTACTAAGTCATCTTTGGGGGATGTGAGCTCAAAAACACCAACTACTATACTGAGTTGTTTGAACATGTAAAGCAATTGGGAGAAGGTGATGTAATGATTATATCATTTTCCAAGGAAGTCTTCGGGAATGATATCCAAGAATTCATTAACATTAACGAAGTCTGGAATGTATATGAACATGACTGGATAGATGTAATCGTTGTATGTGTATATATAAGATAAATTATGTTTTCTTAACTTCTCACTTTTGCATTTAATCGTTGGTGTTATAATTAACTAACATTTGTGTTATATATTAGGTACTTGTATGACATTTCATTTTGAAAGATAAAAGGAAGGTGATGTTCTTATCCCCACATGATATCACTTTGGTGACGAGTAGTAATGACAAAACAAAGATCCGGGAGCAGACAAAACATGTTGCAGATACTCTCATCAATTATAGAGAAGCTGCAGATTTATTTCTTGTACATTTTAATACTAGGTAAGCATTTTTTTCATTGTCTTTTGTATGTTTGTGCTTAATATTTCCTAACCGTATGCATATGTTTCGTTAGGCAATACTGGATTTTGTTTGCCATTAATGAGATCGAAGAAGAAGTATATTACTTTGGCTCATTGAAACATGGTGATCCGAACAAGTACACCGCTATGAGAGAAACTTTTACTAGGTAAGTGGACTACTCATTTAAACATTCTAATTTTAGGCACACTTTCACTTTCCTAGCTGTTTACTAAATAAGTACATTTTCTATTGTTTAGGGAGTGCAAATTTACGGAGCACATGTTCGTTCTAGATTTACATCGTCTAACGTCAAATGGTGTCGTATAAAGGTATTGGCAGAAATCATCTCAAACAATTATATGTGTAGTGTATTCATATTTCAATTAAGATTATACTTATATGTTTACTTGATTTTAATTGTAGACCCCTGTCAAACAAACGATAAGGATTGTGGCTATTACGTGTTGAACTTCATGAAGGAGATTATTCATGAATGGCCACCTCCAGTCAAGTTTGATGGAGATTCATACACATATGACCAAGTCATCCAGACTATGGAAGATTGGTCGAAGTATTTACTTATTATTAAAGTGTAGTTTATGGAATCCAATGTATAGATAGTAGCATAAATATAGATTGTAGCATAGGTACAAATTGTAGCTTAAGAAATTTATGTTCAATGTAATGTATATTTTGGTGTATATAATGTATGTTTTGAAAGATGAGATATTGACGGTGTTAAAAAAATAATTGGTGTAATTTGTAGTTGAGATCTTCTTCATAACACCGCTACTGGAATTATTAATTTATTTTATGAAGAAAAAAATTAATTAGGATCATTAAATATATTTTTGTCACATGTCGTCATCTCACTATTGCACTCTAGTATTATAGAAGATCTAGACCGACAGTTGATGGTAACATACAAATTAATTTCCACAAGTCCACAATTAAGTTAACCGACATGAAGAGGGACAGAAAGATGAAACATATCTTCTTAATTCAAACATTTCAAGATCCAAATTTGACTAAGAAAATCAGAGGTGATGCATATTAACCCGTGCTTTAGAGCTCATTAGTCACCAAGCTATTAATATTCAACTTTTGGGGCAAGTTGTTACTTAAACTAACGTCATTGTTAGCAGAACTAAGCTTGTAGAAGTGTAGTGCATTTCGTGCAAACATGTCATGGACAACTTCCACAGCTTCAGGAATTGAGAGATCGCCATCGATGCATGCATCACGCATAACAGAAAAAATAACTTCCCGAGACTTCTTTGCTCCTGTGAAAGCAAAAATTGTGATTTTAGCCAATAATCTTTATACCGTTACATGAATAACAAGATGGAACATTTTGAAGACACAAACAAAAGACTAAGAACAAAATGTAGCACTGAGTTAGTGATAATGTATGAATTTTATGCATTTATATTTAAATGAATGGTAAATAATGTAGAAATTATGTATAAATCTTGATTTAATTATTAATAAGTACATGCAGTAGTTCTTTGCATACACTATTGAGCTTCTAGAATTAGTGTATTAAAGGTAAAGGACGTGGAAGACAACACATAATGAAAAAAGAGTAATGATATATTTCTCTACAAATATCATAAAGTAATATATGTCATTTTTCTTGTTTGTAAGAAGATTTATAGAAGAAAATCATTTTCCTTATTAAACCTCTAATTAGTTCACTTTATGGATTGAGCTAATGCCTTGCTCCCAAAAAAAACATGTCTCTCCACGTACTAAAGAACTTACTCTACAGCTTATTATAGGACAAAATTTAGGTATGTTCTTTTGGGTACCCAAAATTTAGGTATTAGTTGGATCTGATTGGTACCATTGATTTTTTTTTTTTTTTTGTTTCCAACAGGTATCCTCGTACTGCTAACTCTCCCAACCGACATTTTTTCCATCCACAAGACTCGAACCCGGGTTCTTGCTTAAGGGGAATCAAGCATGTACCACTTGAACCAACGCCCGTTGGTTGGTACCATTGATTTGAAACGTAGAATAATTTCTCTAAATATCAAGGCAAAAAAGCAAACTACATATTTTTCATGAAAAAAATTAACATGAAACACATCAAGTGGTGACAAATAAAAGAGAAGCACTAGATACTGGAACAACCACAACAAATCAATGAAGTAAAATCATCAAATTCAGGTATGATATTTATGTTAAATTGTTAACCAACCTAAGTAGAAGGTTTCTGGAAATGCGTAGCCATCAGTGCTGAACATCACCTGCAATGCAGAGCTTATTCTCGTTAAATATTAAATGCCATGGCCAAAAGTTAAAATACTAATTCTCTCCCAATTTACATGCCATATTTGAACTACTATAAATTTTGAGAAGATTTCTATTTAATTACAAAGGATTACACTTCTTTAAAAAGCTGTAACTGTTTTAACTGAAAGAAAAGGTAAGGGCATTTAAAAATTATATTATTTTTTACATTTTCACAATGAAAATTAGTTCAATTTTATTTCATGTCAAAACCTCAAAGTATGTGGGAAGAAAATTAAAGCAAAGTCTAACTTGTACGTAGGGAGTTCTAATTAACTAGATATAACTTATATTATCTCAAAACTTCATCAATCATTTAAAGTTTGATGAGATGATATTGAGCTCATCAATAGGCAACTAGAATCAATTGCTAGTGAAGAATATTTTATACAATGTAAAAAAATTTACTCCCTCCAACTTTTATCATTATCTTTTCAAAAAAACAACAAGTAATATCAGAGATATATTCCATCATATGATGTGTCACTGAACTATTGTTCCAAGCATGTGTTCTAATAAGAACACCCTATTACTCCAAACAAATCTTCATCAAAGACTATAAAAAATTTCTAGAGTCATGGTTGACGCAACCCAACTATCATATATCTTTGTTTAAGTTCTTGATATATGTAGCCTCTAAGACTCATGCTTAGATAAGGAGCACACGCTAATACAATGACTAAAAATAGAAGACATCTAGCATGTGAGACTCTAATTGAGTACAAGCCTGAGAAGAATATTGGAGGTACAATATAGAGTTTCAATCATAAGTCTCTAACAATACCAACGTGGAGACCAACACACAACTAAAGAGCTAGTAAGAGTGCATATTGGAAATACTCTAACAAGGCCGACAAAGAGACTCATCTACTTCAAACATAGAAGAATTTAGAGATTTTAATTTGGATGTCAATGCTGGAGAAGGAAGAAGAGTTCTGAATATGTCACAATTTTCTAAAGATTGTATCAATAATCGGCAAGAAAAATAAAATGAAGCTTGTATATGGAGAGTTCCAGCTAACTATATATAGGTTATATTATCTAGAAACTTTATGATGTATTTACAGGAGTTGGAGGCGGTGATATTGAGCTTATAAATAGGCAACTAGAATGAATTGTACACATATGGTAATGACTATACTATGTATGAAATTTGTAACCTTCAACACATCAAAGTTACTCTGCTAACTATTTCTATCAAATATATGTTATTTTCATCTATGATATATCTCCTCCTATGTTCAACTTTCATTTCTATCTTTTCTAAAACCAACATATAGTCGCATAACATATTAATAGGGGTGGACTCCATTTGATGGAGATTAAGGAGCTTAAATCATATGCTGAACTAAATTTGCCTTAAAGCAATCATTCTCAGTAGTATACACGTATTAAAATGGGAGGTGGCTGAAGAAAGTAAGGGGCCGGGGGGAGTGGTATAATGAAAGAGAATACGAGAAGTTGCTACAAGACTTCCATGATTGAAGAGAAATAATATCACTAACGAGCTTATCTTTTGTAAGAGTTTTTTATATTATCACTATTATTATATATTAGACATATTTAATCATTATTGACTCTTAAATAACAGTAACATAAATGAATATGAATGATCTAATGATTGTATATAAATTTTCACAATAGAAGTGCATAAATATTATAATGTATATATATATATATATTCCACACGCTAAATCAATATTTCTACGTATTTGGAGAGCATTCATCCTCCCGCTAATGAGGTATTTCGGCTAATGTTGCTAGTTCTTCCCTCAAGCATCAGTTCTCTAAAGTTGGACATCAACAGTTTCAGAATCAACATTGTCAGGCAGCAACTAGTTTTCCTTCAAACGTTGTGTCAGATACTCCTGTTGGATATCAGTATGTTGTTACTCAGTATCAATCTAGGGTTGCTCATACAGGGAGAGGACATGGAAATTATTTTGGACGTGGCATGGGGTATCATTCTGGACGTGGCTGATGTACTGTTCGTTGTCAGCTTTGTAATAAACTTGATCATAAAGCCTTGCAATGCTGGTATCAGTTTGATCTGGTAATGCAATCATAGGTTCTTGCTTCTTCGGTTCAGTATGTTCAGTATGCATCCCTGACTCAGGTTGTGCGTCCTGCCTATGGAAATAATGTTCCCTCACACTTTCAGCAACATAGTTCAGGACCCTATGGAAATAATGTTCCTCCTATGTCACATCTGGGATATCGTCAGCCCTAGGTTTTAGGGTCGGCTCCTATGTCACCTGCTCAGTCTCACTGTGACTCTTTTCATCCTGCACAGGGGCAGCCTAGCCCTCTGCATCATTCGGTTGGTATGGACCCACAAGCTTAAAATTCTCAGTTGTGGCATCTTGATTCTGGAGCCACACATCACATTATTGTTGATTCGTCGAATTTGAAGCACTCTATTGGCCTACCCGGATCTGACAATATTTTTATGGGTAATGGTTCTAGTGCACCTATTACAGGTATTGGTACGACAGAGTATCAATCTCCTTACAGCCCCTCACATGTTCTTACACTTAAAAATTTACTTCTCGTTCCTTCTATAACCAAGAACCTTATTAGTGTTAGTCAATTTGCCAAGGACAACTTTGTTTATTTTGAATTTCATTCTCATTATTGATGTGTTAAATCTCAGGTTGATGGTACCATATTTCTATAGGGCACTCTCGGTCCTGAAGGGTTATATGTCTTCACCCATCTCCGACTACCTATCTCACTGTCATCCTCGGTTTCTAGCAGTGATAGTTCTAATGTACCATCGTGTTGTAATTTTTCTGTTTCTCCTACATATACAAACTCTAGGAATGATACTTTGTATTTGTTATGGCATTCTCGGTTAGGTCATCCAAATAAAGAATATGTACAACATATTTTGAAACACTGTAAACTTCCTCTCATAAATAAAAACAATACTGTTTTTGGTAGTGCTTGTGCTTTAGGTAAATCACATCGTTTACCTTCAAGACCTTCACACATGGTTTATTCCACTTCTTTTGAGTTGGTGTTTATAGATCTTTGGGGACCTTCTCCAGTTGCATCTGTTTCGGGGTTCAAATACTATATGTCCATTGTTGATTCTTGCACTAGATACACTTGGTTTTTTCTCCTCAAGCAAAAGTCTGAAGCCCTTATTATTTTTAAACAATTCCACACTATGATTGAAGTTCAGTTTAAGGGAGTCTTAAATTCTGTCCAGACTGATTGGGGTGGGGAGTTTCGTCCTTTTGCCTCTCTTTTGAAAACTCTCGGCATTCATCATAGAATTAATTGTCCTCAGACTCATCATCAAAATGGGATGGTCGAAAGGAAACATAGGCATATTGTAGAAATAGGGTTGACTTCGTTTGCCCAAGCTTATCTTCCTTTACAATATTGGGAGTATGCTTTTGACACCACTGTCTATCTCATAAATAGAATTCACAGTCAGTCTATCAAGGGTGAAGTTCCTTACGCATGTCTTTACAAATCCCCACCTGACTACACTTTCCTACAAATCTTTGGTTGTGCCTATTTTCCTTGTTTAAGACCTTATGCCAAACACAAACTGCAGTATAGGTCAGAAGAGTGTACTTTTCTAGGGTATTCTTCACATCACAAAGGGTATAAATGTCTCTCTTATAAGAGTAGAATGTCTGTTTCTCGTGATGTTATCTTCAAAGAGGCCAAGTTTCCTTACACTGTTTCTTCCACTCCCACATCCGACTACCAGTCTAGTAGTAGTGTGTGTATCCCTCTCTCGGTGGTGTCTCAACCTTCTTCTCTAAATACCTTACCTCTTTCATCTACTTCAGCCACTACTTCCCACCCTGTTACATCCTCTACTACTCCTTCTCACCAGTCTCTCACTTCATCCTCATCCACGTGTGTGTCTCCATCTTCACTGGTTCCTGGTCCTAGTCAGGTGTTGCCTATTAATTCTCATCCAATACTCACAAGGTCAAAAACTGTCCACTCTAGGACTGTATCTTCTCCTAGTGCTTTTACTGCCTATGTTGAACCAAAAACAACAAAGATTTCCTTATCTCTTCATGAGTGGAGAAATGTTATGGAAGCAAAATTTGATGTTTTGATGAAAAATGACACTTGGAGTTTGGTTCCTTTACCTGAGGGTAGAGAAGCTATTGGGTGCAAATGGGTGTTCAAGGTAAAAAAAATCCTGATGATACCATTAATAAATACAAAGCACGGTTGGTTGCTAAGGGGTTTCATCAAAAACCTGGATTTGACTACAATGAGACATTCTCTCCCATTGTAAGACCAGTCTTTGTGAGGGTTGTGTTAACCTTAGCTCTTACCTATGGATGGGATGTTCAACAAATTGATGTCAATAATGCTTTCCTTAATGGAGTTCTTGAGGAGGTAGTTTACATGCAACAACCAGAGGGGTTCAAGTCCTCAGACAACACTTCAATCTGCAAGTTGAACAAGGCTATCTATGGTCTCAAACAAGCTCTTAGGGCTTGGTTTGATAAACTGGCAGGAACTCTCTTATCCTTCGGTTTTCGAAAGTGAAGATGTGATCACTCTCTATTTCTCTTGACTACTTCTACACACAAATTGTTTGTCTTGTGCTATGTTGATGGTATCATAATCATAGGAACTTCTTCCGCTTTGATTAAACAACTTATTGAAAAGATGAATCTTGCCTTTGCTCTTAAAGATCTTGGTGCTTTAGATTATTTTTTGGGCATTGAAATTCAAAAACTTCCGAATGGGTCTCTTCTTCTTACTCAGTCTAAATACATTAAAGACTTGTTACAAAAATTTCATATGGATAATATGAAGAGTCTACCTACTCATATGGTTGGAAGGTGCAAGCTTATTAGGCATGGGAGCAATTTCTTGGAGGATGGTAAATTGTATCAGTCCCTTGATGGGGCCTTACGATACATCACTATTACTAGAGCAGAAATTTCCTTAAATATCAGTAAGGTGTGTCAGTTTCTTTCACAACCTCAAGAGGAACACTAGAAGGCTTTAAAAAGGATTTTACGGTACCTCCAAGGAACAAGTACTCATGGTCTATTATTAAAACTGGCGTCTCCTCATCATCGTCTTTCTCTCTACACTTACTGTGATGCAGATTGGGCCTCTGATCCTAATGACCGCTAATCTACTTCTGGGGCATGTGTTTATCTCGACCCTAATTTGGTTTCTTGGTGGTCAAATAAACAAGAATGGGTTGCTCGGTCCACATCTGAAGTAGAATATCACAGTTTGACTCTTGCTGCTAGTGAGATGATCAAGATTCAAAGTCTTCTTCAAGAATTGCAATTTAAGGCCTATGTTCTAGTTGCTTATTGTGATAATATGAGCACCGTTTTACTTTCCAGAAATCATGTTCTTCACTCCAGAACCAAACATATTGAGCTTGACCTTTTTTGGGTCAGAGAAAGGGTTGTTAGCAAACAATTACTTGTTGAGCATGTTTCCTTTGAGCATCAAGTTGAAGATATTCTCACTAAACCCTTTCTCTACCTCCAAATTTCTTTTTCTATGAGATAAGCTTCATGTGACCGATCTATGTATTGCTCAACGTGATCATGGTGGCTCCAAATTTAGGGGGGAATATTAGAGTAATTCAGTTTTAGTGTAACTACTTTATGTAACTGATTTATAACTATCTCTTAATGTATCTGGCCTCTATACTTTGTCCAGATACACTACTATTAATTTTCTCTGCTCTTATAAACATAGAGCATGTATTTATTGCAAAATAAAAATTCATATATACAATTAGATTTATTCTCTTATTTCTCTCTCTCTATTTTTCTCTTTCTTCCTTCGTCTCTCTCTATCTCTCTTCACGGTTCAGTCTTCTATTTCTACTTCTTCTTCTCTTTATCATCAAACAATAACAGTTAACAAATCTTTGGATTCCTTATATTGTCATACTCTCACCTTATTTAATGGAGCCAACTCTAATAGCTCTTTCACTGAAGATATCATCCCATGTACACTAAGCTTTGGAATTGCCAACCCAAAATCAAGATAAACCTGAAGGAAAACAGTTTTATCTGTCAGTGAAAAAGTAATCCAAATTCATATTAAATAATACAACTCACTGAGTTATAGAATATTTGCCTGTGGGTGAATAGATGCTAGATATGATGCTTCCCTTGAGAATGGATAGGATGCATGTAAAAGAACAAACCGACACTTTGAATATCTCTTGTCCTCAAGAACTGCACGAAGATGAAGAGGATTCGACAACCGCATATCCAAACCTTTGTCCCCAAAGCTAGTTACAGAAAGGAAATTTAGTATAGCAGGTAAAAGTAATGTCAGTTCATTAAATGTGTAGAAATTCGAATGTAAGAGAGTCCCAACTCAAAATCTAAACTAGCAGCTCAAAATGTTCTATTGCACTATAAAATCTATTAAAACTCAAATAATGTAATTATAGAAGGGAGATCAGCTATACTCAACATTATTTCTAACTATATCTAAATCTAATGAAATTGTGACAGTTATTACAAAATTTGAATAATAGGAAACATACATATTAATTTCTATTAGATGTGAAATTTTATTGGAAGAATACATGATTAGAGACATGTTAGAATAGGTGAACTTCATTCATTCCATGCACATAATAGTCACTGCTCATCATGAGGCTATTTTTACATGAAATTATATTTTGGGAGAAGATCTAGTTATTCTAAGAGTAAAGTTAAAATTATTAGATTTTGTTTAGAATTGATAGCTAAATTGTGGAGTAAGTTTGAAAAATATACTCTTGCAATAAGTAGGGACAAAGATCTTATGTCCCAAGAAATCATATCCCTATGTACCAACTCAATCAAATTTCATAGAATAATATAAATTTATTAATTTATGTTATTATAATTTTTATTTCTAATTAAATGAAATTTTCTAATTAGATGGGAACATCAAGTAAAATAAGAATATAGACAAGTAATCCTCATCCGATGAGTACATTCGGACTCGTATATTTTATACTATTAATTTAGTGATTAGCTTAAAGAAATAGAAATATGTATGAGGCTTTATTTGACTCTATTGTTACCGAGTTGTAAGCATTAAAAGTATTTGGAAAAGTTCCCATTTTTGGAATGTGTTATAAAAAATTTCTTCAAGTTTAATATATAAATATAAATTTATATTTTTAAACTTTACTACAAGTTACATCTGATTATACTTTTTTATAAATTAAGTACCCCTTTTTCAGGTCAGAAAATGATTTTTTTGAAATCCACATATCTACTATACCCCCCATTGCTTTTAGTGTAGTTTCCCTTATAAATATTTTGTTATCATCAATCTACTTAAAAGTATTAGACAATGAAAACTATCCATCACCCTGTGTGTATCTGCACTGGTAAGTCATAGAATTGGGCAATTTCCAAACTCTGCAAGAAGATGTAGTCAACAAGATTCTTGTTCGCTACACAGACAGGCTTCCCAGCTGAAAGTATAAAATGGTAATGAGTAAGAACGCCATCGACAGATTATAATACAACAAATATTAAAATACTAATATTTATTGATTAAAAAATAAAAAAATAATTTGCATGCTTACTCACAAGCTAACACTTGTGTGAGACCTTCTTCAGCATCATTTTTAGTCACATTTGTATTGATTTCTAGACCACTGTAGTATGCAGCAATGCTTTTAAATCCGTATATCTCACCAGCAGCAGTAACATTAATGTTAAGGAGCCTAGTTAAACCATTTAATATTTTGATAAAGCTAAGAACTTATTTCATATATCTATGTTTGAGTGTGTAGTGTATATATGGAGATAAACCTATAAAGGATATGACTTCAACTTGGAGACAAATACTTCAATAAATGAATCCAATGTCCAAGAAGATCCATCTGGCAACCCCTTCAGATAGCATTGGATATGAATATAAGATAACATAAATAGAAAACGTTAGGTAAATAGCTTAAAGACAACATGAAAACAATTGAAAAATACAAGAACGCAATAAAACATAAGTTAAAAAACATGATACGGCTAGATATGTTTTTTACTTCGACCAAGAACAAAAATAAATGGAAGTTAGAGGCTTAGAGCAGTGGGAAGAGAACAAACTATGTACATAAGGCTATTGAAACAAGTAAAACAAAGAGAACAATAAGTAACCTAAAATAATAACATATTCCCAACAATCATTGAATCACTACACCACAATTTCAAAAGAACAACTCTTAAAATTGACATTTAACAATATTTTTGGGCGATGTCTATATAAGTGCAATAACATATAGGGCTAGATTCAACACAACTTTCGAGTGCTGTCCATCTATAGTTAACTCACCTCATCAAGTATTTGCTCGGCCACACGTTCAACTCTTAAGATTCTACCAACAAGAGGTGAAAAATTCTTATGCCATTCTATATAATGCTTCTTGTCCAGTTCAAACCCATCATCAATTAGTATGGTAGAGATTCTTGCACTTTTGAAGCATGTTGAGCAGATGGATTGTATTCCATTGACTCTACGATATTCTTCAACACCTTGCAAAGTTGACTCGCACCCATACAATTCAGCAATATCTTTTAAATTTCTCTGTCATTAAAAAGTTTTCTGTCAATGTAAGAACCCAGGCCGAAAATGTTTAAAGTTCATAAAAAGAAATTATATGCTAACATTGAGCAAATATTGCAATACAAGTGAATCGGAATCTAAAGCACATAAAATATATATGAGACTTCCTGTTGGTTGAAGTCTCCTGGGTCCGACACCAATTAACATAACAATAAATGTCGAAAAATGCAAAGATTTGGCGTTAATATTTCCAAAGTGTCTACATTTGAAGCACTGCTTATATAATACAATATGTTCCAAACATAATAAAAGTTTGAGTTTAGCATAACAGTAGAACTGAACAAACTAATCACTGTTATCAATTTTACAGAAAATATTCAAAACCATCAGGTGGAAGAAGGGGGTCATTAACTTTGGACATTAGAAATTTGTTGTCACGTTTTTAGATGGTAAGAGACTAATACCTTTAGTTTCATTTTATTTGAGTTTATCTTTTAGTTTAAGTTTATGTTAGTTATTATTTGAATTTATCATCTTATCATTTCTAACAATTTATGCTTATATAATAAATTAACAAGAATTATCTTCATTAAATGGAGAGGCAAGTGATTGTTTTTACTCATATTCTCAAGGACAAAAATGTGATTTCATTGTAAAAAAAGGATAAGTGTTATTACATATGACTTTTTGTGTGATATTGTGTGACACTCGCCTCTTCATTAATAGAGAAATCCTTATTCATAATAAATTGTTTGGACTAAACTATAATCAAGTTTGGTCAATCTTTACCGAAACTTCTACACCTAAAAGGATTATCCTTGAGGAAGAAGTTACCTTGAAGGATAAAGAGTGTGGTGAGAAGGTAAGGGCATCACCAGAGGCTCCAGTAAAGGCACGGATGAAAGGGAAGGTGGAGTCAAGAGGCACTATGTTGTGGGCATGTCCATCCACCAGCTCCACCTCTTCCACCACTGTCCTCAACTCACTGAAATCCATTCTATTTTTCTCCCACTTTATCTCTTACTCTCTCTTTTGTAACTCATTGCAAGATGACATTGCTATATATAAATATATGGGAGGGAGTGACTCGGTTGAGTTTTGTGTTAATAACAATTCATATCAACGGAATTTTATTTAAATTGTTAAATTAAAAGATAATAACATATAGGTTTTTATGTGGTGATATAAACATTAAATAACTTTTAATCTAACTATCTATATTCATATCCAAATTTATTAATTTTAGGAAGAATTGTCATATATATATATATATATATATATA
>NW_017726569.1:170927-188686 GCF_001865875.1 Lupinus angustifolius | reverse complement strand
TATATATATATATATATATGCTTAGCTCTTTCCATCACAAAGAAGGTAAAGTTGTTCTTTGGGACTAACGACCTTCCAATGCAAAGATTTCGGTGGGGGTGGTACTAACAAATAACAATATTTCAATGTCGCCTCAAACGTACCAAACGCTCAAGTTAAACATCAACCCTGCCAATCAAAAGGTTTCGGTGGTGCAGCACTTATACAATGATTATAGAAATACTTATAGAAGCTACTTACATTACAACCTTACAAAGGAGGATGATAACAACTTCATAGTGATTCAAGGAAAAGAGATCATTTAAAAAATGTCACTAAATTAAATAGAAAAGTTCAAAAAATAGAAATTAATATTTTTATATTACTTATATAAATTTTTGATTAGTTAGATGTACAAAGATACATTTTTTTGGAACATCTATTCTAATTAAAGAAAATTATAAAGTATCTGATTCATGGATTCCAAAATGTTTTTTTTTAATGTTTACCCCTTTCATCCTAATTTATTGTTACTTTCAGGCGTGCATATATAAATCAAGATAATCATTAAATCTATCATCAACAATATAAAATAATATGGTGTTTACAAAAATATATCATATATTGTCTTTTGAAAAACTAGAAAAACAATAATAAAATCTTTATCTCATTAGGTAACATTGACTACATGAAGCCCTATAGAAAATCATGCTGATAAAGTATGAATTTTGTAGTTTTTCTTAATCATTTTGTATATGCATTAATGTCTTTTGAAATTATCTTTCTATTTTTAATGAGAAATAATTTGAATAAATAACATATGAAAATATAAGAAAAATGGAAAATAAGAAAAAAGTAGTTTGTGGTTTTTATTTTTGTAAAGTGACGAACAATACTAGAAAACTAAAAGAAAGTTAAAATGACAATGGAAGATAAAAAAATAACGTTAGCCTAAGCCCATTTTCATTTACATGTTCTAACGAGTCTAAAAGAATTCCGTAGCTGCTGCAGTGAGTCTTTCCATAAATGTCAAGTGTTATTACCATAATGGAATTTTATTTTAGTCATATAAAGTTACTAAAGGTGAGCTTCAGGTGTTATTAAGTTGTAATTTAAGTTCTGGTATTTGGTGTGCTTGCTATAAATGATTAGATACTTCTATTACTCTAATATCAAGTAATGACAATGAGGTGGATCAGGATCGGGATTGGGTTTGTATTTATCCAATCTCAATTTAGAACCCAAAAACGAAATTGATCCCAAACTTAACAGGTTGAAAATATTACTAGCATCCCTGACCCTGTCGGGTTTCAAGTAACCCAAACCCAACATGAAACCGGACTGTCAAAATCCCACATTCTCTGACTATAGTCTTAGCATTATTAATATTCTCTTATAACCATCCTCACTGTTATTCTAGTAGAATAACATTGAACCACAAATTCCTTAATACTGAGATGAACAAGATCTTTGATACCAATAACTCCTACACAAGTATAACTCGAAAGAAGAATATGATCCAGTACAGAGCCTGTTTTTCAATTCCATATATTATTAACGCGTCATTAACAAACTAGTTTATTGTAGCTTTAAGATGGTTACACAATTCTTCATCAAGAGGGACAATCTCACCATTTGAGTTAAGAACCTTGTCACAAGCATCCATAATTATTTCAAAAGCACCTTTATTGTGTGCTCGTAATCCTCCCCTGGGAGCTCCACCACCACACTCATTCTTTTCTTAGTACAGTTGAATGGCTCAACTTTAACAAGTTTATCAATTGTTTTAATAAGTTTATCAATTGGGTTTGGAGCAGGTTCGGGGTAGGGTATCAGTCGTACCAAACCCAAATCCAAACTCGAAAATCGAACCTGTATAAAACCTAAACCCAGACACATTGGTTTTCCTGTTAAATTTGGGTTGGGTCAGACGGGTACCTACAGGTTTGATTTTCATTGTCATATCTACTTATATCTAATTGTGTGGATTCAGTTCATGTAACAATATCATGCTAAGGAATAGGAGAAGAGGAAATCTTTGTAGAGCTTTGGTTTGTTAATGTACAATCATTGTGGCTTATGGAGAATGAGATCAGTTTACAAATGTTGAATGTGACTTTACGCATCTAATGGACTTGATTTACATTAGATCTTAGAGATGACTCTTTCGCTTATATAGATCATGGTTGATATGGATTAGCACAATGGTACATAAATCCAATTGCATGTTTGGAAGGGTCTATAATTTATAATAGTTAATATTGTCTAACTCTTTTCTGCGTACGGGCTTAGCACCTGTTGTGTTCATTCAATAGATTTTGCATATAAAACAAAAGGTGAGCTTCTGGTAAAGATCGATCATCTATATTTCATAGAACTCAATAACGGAAACTCTTGTATATTGGTTTACCAATATATAGATTCATTAAAAGCCTCATATATTGAGTAAAATACAGTAAAATGGAATGACAAACAACTTAATCTATAATCAATATCTTTCCAATAGGATACATGAAAAGTTCCACAATGTTTCTTTTGGATTGTGTTTAGCTAAACTTGGAAGGCTACACTAAATTTGGTGAATGCTATGTTGTTTTTTTAAGGAATTTCTAAAGTTTAGAAGTCAAATTTTGTCCAAATATTTTTTTTGAATAATTTATTTCCACTACACAAGTTTTTATCATCATCTTAATCAAGTGATACAATCTTCCAAAGACTTATTCTTAGGAGCACCATATTGTGAAATGTGTCATCAATTTCAAAGCATCATTTTCATTACCATCATAGTTGTTAACTGTGTCATCTTCATTAGAGATATCACTTACCAAAGGCTCTCATTTTGGCTCTGAAAGGAGTGCTGGTTGAACTAAGTAAGATTTTATATACAATTTTCATATTCAACCTTCTTACTACAAAATGACAAATTGATCAATAAAATACTTAATAAGTGTCATAAACAAGTATAAAAGGGGTTGTCGAATCCACAAAGACTTGCTAGATATTAGCCTTTTAACCAACAATTGTTATTGTAAGTTATTTTCAAAAGATTTTCTTGTTGTTCATTGTTTGATTATACTACAATTACTATTTAATTAACTATTTGGGTAAAAGAAGTTGGGATTGAACTTTCTAATCACTATCAATACACACACGATTCAACTACACTATCTCATTTAGCAATGATTCTTTCACACAAATGACATCAATGATACTAAAAGCTAATGACTTAGTAAGTTTAGTAGCTTATGAAATAAAGCTCTATGTCTAGCAACTTTACACACAAGATGAAGATTTATGACCCACAAAATATACCTCTACCCCTAGTAGTCTATGCTTGTGAAATTGAGTTTTAATACAACACCTCAAATATACTAATCAACAATGTCCTGGTCATATTAATAGCTTATTAAAATAGTTCTATGTCTAGCAACGAAGATAACAAGATGAAGATATATGAATAATTAACATATATCTATGTCTAGTAGTCTACGTTAACAAGTTTGACAGTTATTAAGTTTTAAAAAAAGTTATATGTCTAGTAACCAAAACAAAAACATGCATGAAGTGACAAATTAATGTAAATTTATGTCTATCAATTATATGAATATGATAAGTGGAATAAAATCAGAACTACAACAAGGATTTCTTCCATATTTTAATTCACAATTCATACAAAAAGGT
Organism: Lupinus angustifolius; assembly: GCF_001865875.1. Classification (NCBI taxonomy): domain Eukaryota; kingdom Viridiplantae; phylum Streptophyta; class Magnoliopsida; order Fabales; family Fabaceae; genus Lupinus; species Lupinus angustifolius. The sequence continues at coordinate 185,026 of NW_017726569.1, read as the reverse complement.
GATCAATGTTAAAGTAAGCATTAAGCTCATCTACAACTCAATAGAATCAAAGCATAAAGAATTAGTATCACTTCGAAACATTGTGCATACATGAAACTCATACTATATTGAACCCTAATGCTAATCATCAATATGGTGTATAAAAACTACATACGATGTCGCAAACAAGTAAAAGGGTAAGAGGTTGTCATATCCACAGAGACTTGCTAAATCTAGCCTTTGAACAATTAAATTATTATTCTAAGTTGGTTTTCAAATGGGTTTTTAATAGAGTTGTTGTGGAAGAGTAAAATTACAATAATGAAATATGTTGGAATTTAGATGTGGGATTGACTTCATATCCATTTAAGTAAATTTAGTAACAATCAATCAAATAAACAAGTATAATTCTTACACAATGTTGGATCTCAAAATTACTTAAAGCTAATACTTTAGGCGATTTAGCAGCTCATGCAATAAAACTCTATATGTAGCAACCTTACACACAAGATCAAGAATGATGACTCACACAACACAACTCTATGTTTAGTAGTCCTATGTATGTGAATTGAGTTTGGTGCACACCTCAATTGTATTAGCCACCAATGTATTGGTCTATATTACTTAACCCTTTACCAAAATAGCTCTTTCCCTATCATCCCAGATTCCAATCCATCGACCATGCTTCTCTAACTGATTGTAGTCATTTTTGTCATGCAAGTCTATCTTGTGGAGTTTATCGAAGTTCGGTGGATTTTCTAGGATTGGTTGTTGCATGTCAAGTTGTCTTATAATCTGATCATCAATATGATATGCCAAAATTGTGAAACAAATCAATAATACGCTTAATTGACAAATATCTAGGACATGTCCCAAGATATTCATGGTCTTCTATGGGGTCCAGACAAATTGGTAAAAGAAGTTAATAAATTTGATAAGAAAATTAAAAATGAATAAATAATAATAAGGTATAATTTAAATCTACTTGATACATGCGTAAACCATCTAACATTGTGCGTATGATATTAACTGGATTTCTAGGAATGTTGGTCATTATCAAATGTTGTGATCACATGTGACTAATCATATATATTTGAATAAATATTTGTAATTAAATAGTTACATATTGTATTATTCAAGCAATATATACCTTTTGACCAATGAACAAATGGTAAAGTGTTGTCATGCAGTCTTGGTGCAAGTATCAAAATGTGTTCATATGTCCATGAATAAAGTCGTAACAAGCATCCTCCAATCTCTTTTTGGTCATTGATTGTTGCCACACGACAAAATTCTTGGTAAAGACAAACCAACACAGCTGAGCCTCAACTGTATTGAAATGTCCATGGTAGGTCATCGAGTAAGGGCAAATACATCAAGTGGACTTGGGACCCTGATGCATATGGAATGAGAAATCCCTCAATCATTCTCAAAATAAATGTTCCAGCATGTTTTTGACTCACAACTTGACTAGCATTATCGGGGAGTAATGAAATGTGTTCTCAAGACAAGTGAGTTGAACCTTTTGCCCCATTTTTCCTAGTTTAAAGCTCATAGAAACTTAAAATTTCTAAATTGATAATTTATTCAAACTTTGGTGTTAAATTTTACTTAGTCTCCAAGAAAATCAATCCAGTTATAAAATCGCGACACATAATGTGTGATGGAACTATAGGTGCTATCATATTTTTACATATTATAAAAGATAAAAATTAGACAAATGAATAAATGTCACATATAAAATATATATGCAGTGTTTATATATTATTTATTTATTTTTAAACTATTAATTTATCTTTTGATTTTACAGGTCTTCACTTCTATCTTCTTTCATAATCATAAAAAGCGTTTTAAATTATATTTCACAGTTGTGACGATAATATTATGGTTTTCTAAGTTTGCATGCATTCCAAAAAGATGTAGTAAATACAATCAAATTTTTACCATAACCACAATTAAAGATATTGGCTAGAAGCATCACCACCCAAAAACCAAGTTTATCTTCCCTCATAAAACAATACTACATCGCTTGAGCTCGATGCTGCTTCTGGCCCCTCCATCATGATGTCCACAACAACAACTTGAACCTTATTTGAATGTACAGGATCCGAGATAGTATTACTTGGTAGTTGATCATGAAAAGATGGTAAGAGAGATGAAAAGGAAATAGATGGAGAAACATGCATGATAATCTTGTTTGGAGGATGGTGTAGGATTTAAAGGAAGGACAATGACTTAAAGTACACTACGCAACTATAACTATGGTTCCAAGAGTCTCAATAGTGTCGCAACCACAATTGAGGCCACATGAGCCTCATTTTTTCACACATTTCTACAATTGTAGTGAAAACAACATAACTTAACCACGACCACAATTTAAAACTTAGAGGGAAATGGTCGACATTGATTTTAATTTTGCTTAGAGTTATGATGCTTGTGTCTGTTTCTACTTGTGTCAAGAACAAAGAAGCAACCCAAGAGAATGAAGAAGCCCACATTTACTAACCCAATTTGCTTTATTTTTGTTACTTTCTATTTTTGGTATTTCAGTTTCTGTTAAGTTAGTTTTTTCTGTATTGTTAAATTTCTTCTTTTAGAATTCTCTAGTTTTAGTATTAAAGCTCATTTGCCTTAGTTGTAAAACATTCAATTCATTCTTCTTCAATCAATTCAGTTTCTTATACATTATCTTCTGCTTCTCAAAAGCATTTTGCCTATTTTCAATTACTTCCATGGAAGGGTCGTTTCACTTTTACATGATATCAGAGCACCCTCCATGAGGGTGTCTCTGCTACGCCATATACCCTAAACCTGCCATTCTAGTTTTCTCTTTTCTGAGTAAGTTTTTATTTTCAGTCCTTGCCAAACCTTGTCTTCGCTCACACATTTTTTTTCTCTATTGTGATTTACTTTTCTCTCATACCTTTTACATCTTTTGGCAAATCAAATCATTAACCATTGATCCGTCAAGTCCTTACTTCAAGCACCCCAATGAAAATACAGGTGTTGTTCTTGTCTCCCCACTCTTGAACGGAGACAACTACCATGCGTGGTCAATACCTATGACAATGGATGGGCACAAAAAATAAATTTGAGTTCATAGATGGCACCTTGTGAAGACCATCCATTCATGATGCCATATCAGCTTCAAGTAAACTAACTTAAAGCAATACTTTTTGTATAAAATATCCCAATCTTGTATATTTGTATGTGTATTTTATTTTTATGTATTTTGTAGGATTTAGGATGAAGAAAAGAATCCATTTGGAACTCAAAGCATCCAATCCTTGGATGGATAGCTCATGCTCCTAACATTTTCTTCTGAATAAGGTTATGTAATTTCTACTTCTTCTTATATTCTAAAAATTTGAATTTTAATCATTCAAGTTGGTGCTTTGGTTAATTTTATTTGTTTGAGAAGTACTTAATGCTCTTTTTAGATTGATCACCTAAAAAAATGATTTCAAGTCAATAAAATTATTTGTCTCAAACACTTAACAAATAAACTAAGAAGTAGTTGTACTACTTACTTTATTTGCAAAGTTAAGCATACTTTTCTTAAGATCTTATATTCATTACTACATCAATATTAGAGTCGCCAATGACTAGGGTGTGACAACCTAGTCTCTACTTAGTTTATTTTTCTTGTTGATTTATTTATGTGCAAATCAAACCGAAAAATCACCAAAATATGTTTAAACCATTATTTGTGCTTTGACATGTTTATATGATTTATTTTATTAGGCAATTCCTTGTGGTTCGACATAACCGTATACTATACTACAATTGAATCTTGAAAGAGGTGTAAATTGTAAAATAGTAAAGTGTTATCAATAAATTTATTTGTTGAAAACACCTTTTAATATACAAAAGTGATGAAGCTAACTTACTAACTTTTATTTATTGTTATTTACTTTCTGCATTTTATTTATTCTTTAATACCAACCTTCCTTAAGGAAGAAGTTTGGTTTGTTAATAAAATGAACGCGAAACGGAGTAAATAAATAAAGGTCACTTAAATTTAATTTTCTTTTGTTCTTTATTTTTTTATTTGTATCTAAGAACTAACTATTCATCACTTTTATTTATTAGAATATCATTAAACCTGTGTTGGAATTTATTCCACAAAACCGAGATGGTATTCAAAGGTACTAAATAATTATTCTAACAAAGTCGAGATGGGGCAAAGAAGGAATAACTCATTCACATGATTATTAAGAAGTAAGTTGTAACTGGAATATTCTTGAAACCATTATACCGACGTTGGAATTTATTTCAACAAAGTCGAGATGACGAACAAAGAATAAAACCGAGTTCACTTACTTAATGAAATAAAAATAACACACCGAAAAAGAGAGAAATAACCTCTCAACAAATTGGCACCTTACTAAGGAACGATCTGTTGGGAAGGGAAAAAAACTCCTCTCTGACAAAAATATCTTTCAACAAATTGGCGTCGTTGCCGGGGAATTGCTTCAATAATAAAACATTTCATATTTATGTCATTAATCAAATAATTGTACATTCTTGCCTTTGTACAAGTTATTTTAATTTCTACAAAGATGTACATTATGATTTCTTTACATACTAATCTCCTTTGTTTTGGAAATAGACAAAACGATTCGTTTTGATCTCAAATTTTCAGACATGGACCAACATGTTGATCTACAACAAGAAATTTAGCAATTCATTAGATAATTTCGATCCAAGCTCAATATGGTCCATCAAAAAATTCAAGATCTTCCTGAATAAATAAAGCAAACCAACAGAGCAAGTTCTTGGTGAAATAATTGTGCAAACAATCAAAATGTCTATGCCTTCCAATGAACTCCCACTTATCATGATGAATTGGAGAAAATTCTCGACCAATTCATGCAAACTACTATCAACCATCAATAGAACATCAGTGATGCTCTCACAAAAATAGAAGAGCAAATCAAAAGCTTGACAAAAACTCATTTGGTGAAGTCAGAATTTTGTGAAAGTGTTACAACTCGAAGTGGAAAGGTAGTTGGTGGAGTTGAAAAACAAAAAGGAAGAATAGATGAAAAAAATAAAAAATAAAAAAAATAAAATAAAAAAGAAGAAAAAGAAAAAGAGACTAGCGAGGTCAGAAAAGGAGAAAAGCCAAAGTCACTAGTACAGAAAAAATACCCTACCCTATAGCTCCGTTAAAAGCCAAAAAAGAAGAACAGTTCGCAAGATTCATGGAAATATTCAAAACTCTGCAAATCGACATCCCTTTTGTTGAGGCCTTAGAGCAAATGCCAATATACTCCAAGTTCATGAAAGAACTGCTATCCAAAAAGCGGAGTTATCAAGAAAAAAAAGTTGTTTCACTCAATGCCACTAGTAGTGCGATTCTTCAAACAAACATTCCTCACAAATCTAAAGATCTAGGAAGTGTGACCATTCCAGTTACTATTGGAAATGTGTCCGTAGGAAAAGCTCTTGTTGATCTTGGAGCCAGTGTAAGCTTGATGCCATTATCCATGATGAAAAGAATTGGAGGAATTCAATTAAATACTACAAGGATGTCCTTGCAACTAGAAGATAGATCCATAAAATATCTCGAAACAGTTACAGAGGATGTTCTGGTCAAAGTGGACAAATTCTTGATCCCGGTTGATTTTGTTGTCATTGACATAACTGAAGATACGGAGATCCCGCTCATTTTAGGAAGACCCTTTATGACGACAACAAAAATGGGGATCTACATGGAAAATGGCAAATTACTAGTCCGAGTTGCGGACGACGAAATCAAATTTGACATTTTCCATGCGATGCATCATCCGAAGGATAAAGGGCAATGTCTGCAACTAGATGTTATTGAAGAAATTTGTGCAGAACCCGTCAACCTGACAAATCCTCGGAGATACAAGAAAATAGAGTGGAGGAAGAAATCATCAGACATTTTTCTGATGAATTATTTCTCCACCAAAACCCAAATGGACTAGCTGAAAAAGAATCAGAACTGGAGCTGAAGGAATTACCGTCCCATTTGAAATATGTTTTCTTAAATGGGGAAGCCAACAATCCAGTTATCATTAATAGTGAGTTGTCCAAATTGGAAGAAGAAAAACTCATACAAGCCTTGAAAAAGCATCAAGCAGCACTGGGATGGACCTTAAAAGATCTCAAAGGCATCAGTCCATCATATTGCACGCATAAAATTATGATGAAAGATGATTACAAACCATGTGCTCAACCATAAAGAAGACTTAATCTGGCAATGAAGCAAGTAGTAAGGAAAGAGATTGTAAAAATGTTAGAGGCTGGCATGATTTACCCCATTTCAGATAGCAAATGGGGAAGTCCAGTCCAAGTGGTGCCAAAAAAAGGAGGGATGACGGTAATCCGAAATGAAAACAATGAACTCATTCCGACCAGAGCTTTTACTGGTTGGAGAGTTTGCATTGATTACCGTAAACTAAACACCGCCACAAGAAAAGACCATTTTCCTCTACCTTCATGGATCAAATGTTGGAAAGATTAGCCGGAAAATCCTTCTACTGTTTCCTGGATGGGTATTCCGGATACAATCAAGTTGTTGTGGCTCCATTGGACCAAGAAAAGACAGCATTTACATGTCCATTTGGTGTTTATGCATACAGAAAAATGCCATTTGGACTATGTAATGCTCCTGCAACTTTTCAAAGATGCATGCTGACTATCTTCACTGATTTGGTGGAGAAATGCTTCGAGGTCTTCATCGACGATTTTTCTGTATTCGGAGACTCTTTCGAAGCTTGCTGGACAAATTTGGAGACAGTTTTGGCAAGATGCGAGTAGACTAATTTGGTTCTGAATTGGGAAAAATGTCATTTCATGGTCACTGAATGAGTTGTACTTGGGCACAAAATTTCAGCTAAAGGATTAGAACTTGATAAAGCTAAGATAAAAGTGATCGAGAAGCTGCCTCCTCCAACAAATGTTAAAGGAATCAGAAGCTCTCTCAGACATGCTGAGTTCTATCGTAGATTTATCAAGGACTTCTCCAAAATAGCTAAGCCCTAATTTTATTTGTTTGAGAAGTATTTAATGCTCTTTTTAGATTGATTGCCTAAAAAAATGATTTCAAGTCAATAAAATTACTTGTCTCAAACACTTAACAAATAAACTAAGAAGTAGTTGTACTACTTAGTTTATTTGCAAAGTTAAGCATATTTTCCTTAAGATCTTATATTCATTACTACATCAATATTAGAGTCACTAATGACTAGGGTGGGACAGCCTAGTGTCTTTATGGACGTAATATTGTTTAGTAATAAATATAAGTGATTATCATTCTACCATTTTAGGACATACACTAAAAAGAGGATTTAAGACCTTGGTGTTTGGGGTTAATCAAAGTAAAACATAAGAACTTGGCTAAGTAGTTCAAACTAATAAGAAGTTGAGAAATCTTTTCCTTATTCAAATTGATCTTGTCTCCTCAAGAATTTGTGAATACTTAGTTTATTTTTCTAGTTAATTTATTTATGTGCAAATCAAACTGAAAACCCAACAAAATATGTTTAACCCATTATTTGGGCATTGACATATTCATATGATTCATTTTATTAGGCAATTCCTTGTGGTTCGACATAACCCTATACTATACTACAATTGAATCTTGAAAGAGGTGAAACTTGTAAAATAGTAAAGTGTTATCAATAAATTTATTTTTTGAAAACACCTCTTAATATACAAAAGTGATGAAACTAACTTACTAACTTTTATTTATTGTTATTTACTTTCCGCAATTTATTTATTCTTTAATACCAACCTTCCTTAAGGAAGAAGTTTGGTGTGTTAATAAAATGAACCTGAAAGGGAGTAAATAAATAAATGTCACTTAAATTTATTTTTCTTTTGTTCTTCATTTATTTATTTGTATCTAACAACTAACTATTCATCACTTTTATATATTAGAATATCATTAAACCGGTGTTGGAATTTATTCCACAAAACCGAGATGGTATTCAAAGGTACTTAATAATTATGGAATAGGGGATTGCTTCGATACCATTGTACCCGCGTTAGAATTTATTCTAACAAAGCCGATATGTGGCAAAGAAGGAATAACTTATTCACATGATTATTAAGAAAGAAGTAAGTTGTAACTGGAATATTCTTGAAACCATTATACCGGCGTTGGAATTTATTTAAACAAAGCCGAGATGGCGAACAAATAATAAAACCGAGTTCACTTACTTAATCAAATAAAAAGAACACAACGAAAAAGAGAGAAATAACCTCTCAACAAATTGGCACATTGCTAAGGAACGATCTGTTGGGAAGGGAAAACAACTCCTCTCTCACAAAAATATCTTTCAACAATGCCTACTCTAGTTTTGATGATCTAAATTTGTGGCACTTAAGACTAGGACATCTATCCCACACGAAAATGCTTGCTATGCAAGCCATTTTTTCTTTCATACATTGTAATAAGACCTTAGATCCTTGTAACATATGTCATTTAGCCAAACAAAAAAGGGTCCCTTATGCTAACTGTAAAACTAGATATATTAATGCATTTGGTTTGATTCATACAGAAATATGGTGACATATCTCTATTACCTCCACAATTGGACATAGATACTTTCTTGCTGTTATGGATGACAAAACCAGGTTTACCTGGATATTTTTCATGAAAATGAAATATGAAACTAGTCAATTAACTAGACACTTTGTGTGAAGAAGATCTTTGCTCCTGTCCTTGGCACGATTTTGATGAAGACACCAACATCACCAAAAAGAAAAAAAATGTAAAATACTTATGAAGACAAAGAAGACAAAGAAGACAAAGCTTCAAGACAAATTAGTCTAAGTCTAAATAGGTACTTCTATCCTATACTCTTGAATATACAATAGTAGTAATGCTCAAACTATTTTAAAAGAAAATTGAAACACTTCAAGTAAACTCAAAACAATTTTCAAAAATAGTGTATAACGAGTTACTGCATCTAAGTAACACATTACGTGTTGAGAAAAGAGTTATCCAACTTAAAACTGATCAGAGTAATCCATTACTGTCTTTGAGTAACCGATTACCAACTTTAATGAAGTTGAGTAACCGATTACCCACTTGATGTAATCGATTACTCTAAATCAAATTTAAATGCCCAGTGGACATAATGTTTGGGTGATCGATTACCCCCTGGTTGTAATTGATTACTGAGAGTTGTTGCATCAGATTTCAGATTTCAAAATGAAAGGTTTTCATCTCAAACGAAATGTCTTCACTCCAATCTATTCCTACCTTTTCGTAGAGGCACTATGGGTGATTGGAAAGTCTATTTAAAGGCATTGAATCTCACAACACAAACACACAACTCCCATACAAATGTTAAAAGCTCTTACACACATTCTAATATTATTTTCTGCACTTTTGGCAACTAGTTCTTAAACTTTCAAAGTTGATTTTTCTGAAGTTGCTGAAAGTAAAGTGTTTCAAAGTTTACCAACTTATAAAGAGCATTATTACTAAGTATAAAAAAGAGTTTATTGGATTGCAAGTTATATTATTTTCAAACTTGTAAAGGCAATCTGCCATTGGTTTACATTCTTCATTATTATTGCAGAATAATTTCTTTCACAAGGGTGTGATAAGAAAGGGGATTAGAATCACTTGGACAGGTGTTTTCCAAGAGTGAATAAGGATTAGTGAGTGTTTAAGGTACATAGAGATCCTGGGGTGAGATATTATAAATGCAACTCATAATCTTTAGTGAAGAAATCTCTTGTGCTGCAAGAGTACTGGACATAGCCTTCAGTGGACAAGAAGGTGAACTAGTATAAAAATCCTTTAGTATTATCTTCTCCCTTATCTCTTTTATTATTTATTTGTTTAATTTTTGCATATATTTTCCGCTGCACTTTAACTCTTGATTTTGCAGAAAAAGTGGCCATAAATTTAAGTCAACTAATTCACCCCCATTCTTAGTTGCAATCTCATTCTTACAATTGGCACCAGAGCTATTTTTGAGTACGATATTCTCAAATCTGATTCTATAGCGAAGATGGACTCAAGATTATTCATATGATAAGGTTCTAACATCAACCGCCCTCCAAGCTTTGTTGGAGAGTGCTATGATTTTTGGAAAATCGGAATGAGAATCTTCACAGAATCTGAAGACTTGGACATATGGAATGCAATTGAATAAGGACCATATGAACCCTTCAACATAATCAACAACGTAAGAGAAGTAAAGCCTAAATCTTCATGGAATGATGAAGATAAAAAGAAGGTGCAGTAAGATCTCAAAGCAAAGAACATCCTCACATTAGAACTGGGCATTGACGAGTTCTTTAGAGTATCAAACTGAAAATCTGCCAAAGAAATGTGGTATACTCTAGAGACTACACATGAAGGAACTGAGGAGGTAAAAAGATCAAGACTCAACACTCTTTCCCAAGAATACGAAATGTTTCGTATGAAACCTAGAGAGAAAATTCTGGATCTTCAAAAGAGCTTTACTCATCTTACAAATCACCTTATTTCACTGGTTAAGGTACTATAAAAAAGTAACTTGAACTTGAAGGTTCTAAGATCACTCACCAGAACATGGCAACCAAAGGTAACTGCCATATCTGAAAAGAAAAGTTTATCAAAAATATCTTTGGTTGCTTTGTTTGGCAATTTGCAGGAACATGAATTAGAACTCAACCAACTTGACCAACATGAAGGGCAAGAAAATAAAAAGAAGAATATCTCTCTCAAGGCGAAAGTAGACAAATATGAATCATCAAAAGATGAATTTGAGAAGGAAGATATGGAAAACATGAGTCTTCTTGTCAAGAAGTTCAGCAAGTTCCTTAAAAGGAACAAGAGCGGTAAAACTGGACAAATGAGGAAATTCAACAAAAATAATGACGTCTCCATTTCAAACCAAAATTTCACATGCTTCGAATGTGGCAAGCCTGACCATATGAAGATGGATTGTCCAAACCTGAAAAAGAACTCCTTCAAAGGGAAGAATGAAATAAGGACTAGACTGAGAGCCTACATTTCTTGGAAAGATAATGATGCAATTTCCGCTTCTGAAAAAGAAAATGAAGAACAAGCACATCTTTCCTTAATGGCATCTCATGATTCTGATGATGAAGAGGTAAATAATACTCAACTATATTCTTCTAAATTACAAACTGCATTTAATGACTTGCATGATGTATATGTTGAACTCAAAAAAATGTTTCTAAAACAAAAATATGAGTTAGATGCATTTAGAAACAAACCTTCATCATCTTCATGTCAAAACTGCATTATTCTTGAAAATAAAGTTTAAACTTTAAGTCTTGAACTTAATAAGATGAACAAGAGTAGTAAAAGTTTAGAAACAATCATTAACAATCAAAGACACTCAAAAGACCGAAGAGGTCTCGGCTATTCAAAAAGCCATGTTTTTAAGAAACAAAGTGTCTCAACTAAGATAAACTCTGAAAAACAAAGTATCCATGCTTTTGAAAATAGAAATAATAAATCTAGGATATATAAACAGCAACCCGCATGTACATATTGGAAAAACCATGGACATACACCAAATACTTGCATAATTAGAAAATATGGTGTACCCCTGGGTCATTATAGATGGGCCGAGAAAGGTACTAGCTATGTACGACCCAAAGAATATTGGGTACCTAATAAAACTTAAACTATTTTTCAGGATAATTTGAGAGCCGCCTGCAACTTATGGTACTTGGATAGCAGCTGCTCAAAGTACATGACGAGCGATAGAAACAAGTTATTTATCCTCACTCCAAGGGACAAAGGCTATGTCACATATGGTGATAACAACAAGGGAAAAATACTTGGAGTTGGTAGAATTGGCAAGCCACCCTCAACAACCATAGAAGGTGTATTATATGTTGAAGGACTCAAGAACAATCTTCTAAGCATAAGTCAATCATGACAAAGGCTTTCATGTGGCATTCTACCTAGATAAGTGCATCATCGAAAGTAAGAATTCTCAAAACTCTAAACTCATTGGTAAGAGGATAAATAATATATATGATTGACATAGACTCCTCTTTAGCAATAACATGTTTAGTTGCTAATGATAATCAGGATGCATGGCTTTGGCATAGAAGAATTGCTCATATACATATGGACCATTTGAAAAAACTCATTAAGAAAGATTTAGTTGTTGGATTACCCAAAATGAAGTTTGTTAAAGACAAACTATGTATAATGAAGTTTGTTAAAGACAAACTATTTAGTGCTTATCAAATGGGTAAACAAAAAAAACTTTTTTTAAACCTAAGCACATGGTTTCTTCCGATAGACCATTGCAGTTACTACACATGGACTTATTTGGCCCCTCAAGGACAAAAAGTTATGGTGGTAGCTATTATGCTCTTGTTATAGTAGACGATTTTTCGAGATATACTTGGACTCTATTCTTAGTTCATAAGAATGAGGCATTGAAAGCCTTTAGCATATATGCTAAAAGAGTTCAGAATAAAAAATCACTAAAAATTGCTGCTATAAGAAGTGATCATGGGGGAGAATTTCAAAACTCTTCATTTGAATAATTCTATGATGATCTTGGCATCAACCACAATTTTTATACTCCTAGAACACCACAACAAAATGGTGTTGTAGAGAAAAAGCATTGGTCTTTAGAAGAACTGGCTCGTACAATGTTAAATGAAACTAACCTCCCAAAATATTTCTGGGCTGATGCAGTAAGTACTGCATGTTATGTTTCGTACCGAGTTCTTATAAGACCAATTCTTAAGAAAACCCCCTATGAACTCTTTAAAGGTAGAAAACCAAACATTTCTCATTTGCATGTAATTGGTTGTAAATGCTTTGTTTTAAATAATGGTAAGGATAACTTAAGCAAGTTTAATACAAAAGCTAATGAAGGTATCTTCCTAGGCTACTCTCTTATGAGTAAAGCTTATAGAGTTTTTAATAAAAGAACTCTAGCCATGGAAGAATCCGTTCATGTATCTTTTGATGTAACCAATTCTATGATAAAGGATGGGTTAACCCTTGATGAAGAGGACCTGCCAAGTTCCCCTGCTAAAGAAAATTCTATTAATGATTCTACAACTAATTCTGAGCATTTGAAAATGGATAATGACCTATCTTTTGAAGAAGAGCATATTCACTCTGATTTACCAAAAGAATGGAAAACTCATCGAGATCATCCTATTGACAACATCATTAGTGATATAAATAAGGGTGTCACTAACCGATTAATGCTAGAAAATGCTTGTCTTAACATGGCCTTCATTTCTCAAATAGGACCCTCCAAGATTGATGATACAATCGAGGATGAACACTGGATACTTGCAATGCAAGAAGAATTAAACTAGTTTGAGAGAAATGAAGTTTGGGAACTTGTTCCTAGATCTAAAAATAGGCATGTCATAGGAACAATATATGCTACAATATTGTTATATCTTAATTATATAAAATGTATGTATGCTATATATATTGTGCTGGAATCTCTTTGCTTTTCTAATTTTTGATGAAGTCAAAAGGGGGAGAAAAGTTGGGAGTGTATTTTCTGTAAAATTATTTCAGGCACATTACTCCAAAAGAAAGGGGGAGCATACAAGATAGGGGGAGCATACTCAAGTCGAAACTTCAAAACATCTCAAAGTATGCTCCTCTCATGAAAATTACACTGTCAAGAAGGTCTTGGTTTGTCATCATAAAAAAAGGGGAGATTGTGAAGAAGATCTTTGCTCCTGACCTTGACAAGGTTTTGATGAAGACACCAAAATCACCAAAAAGAAGAAAAGGAAGAATACTTATAAAGACAAAGAAGATTAAAGCTTCAATAAAATTAGATTAAGTCTCTATAGGTACTTCTATCCTAAAACTCTTAGTTATGCATAGTAGTAATGCTAAAACTATTTTTAAAGAATAATGAAACACTTTAAAAATACTTAAAACATTTTTTATAAATAGTGTGTAACGGGTTACTTCATTTAAGTAACAAGTTACATGTGTGAGAAAAAGAGTTATCCAACTTAAAACTGTTCAGAGTAATCCATTACTGCCTTTGAGTAACAGATTACCAGTTTTACAAAAGTTGAGTAACCGATTACCCAAATGGTGTAATCGATTACTCTAATTCGTTTTTAAATAAAATAGTGGACAGTGAGTTTGAGTAATCGAT
>NW_017726569.1:168435-170827 GCF_001865875.1 Lupinus angustifolius | reverse complement strand
CTAAGTTCTTAAACTTTCAAAAGAGAATTTTTCTGAGTTACTTGAAGTAATTGTTTCAAAGTTTTAAAAACCTATTGAGCATTATTACTAAGTGTACAAAGTGATTTGATTGGATTGCAAGTGTTATAATATTTCATACTTGTAAAGGCAATCCAAAGCCATCACTGAAATTCTTCATTCATTACAATAAACTTTCTTTCACAGTGTGTGAATAGAAAGGGGATACAGTAACTTGGAAAAGTGTTTTCCAAGGGTATAAATATTAGTGAGTGAGTAAGGTACTTAGAGATCTTGAGGTGAGACTTTGTAATTACTACTCATAATATTTAGTGGAAAATCTCTTGTGTTGCAAGAGTACTGGACGTAGCCTTGTGGACAAGAATGTGAACCAGTATAAAAATCCTCGTGTGTTCTCTTCTCCCTTATCTCTTTGATTATTTATTTCACTACGCCAGAGTTGCCATTACAACACTTATTTTAGATGTATAATAGCGCTTTCATGCACTTTATATTTCACTGCAGTAGTATATGGTCATCATTAACAACGCTTCAGAAATGTTGTCATATTTATTATATACCAAAGCACAACACATAAAAAGTGTTGTCATGTAGTGCATCAATACTACAACGCATCATCCACTAAGCGCTGTCACATAGTCTTAAATAAACAACACATTTTATAGGTCTTATTAATAGTGCTTGTTGTTGCGATGTTGAAGTTCATATATTTCACAGCGCAATGACAAAAACACACTGTTGTATTATTCATATATTTTCTCAAACAACACCTTAATACAACTGCGCATCACATGCATAGCGCTGTTGTATTATTAATGTACCACATCGCTTTCTATAAAAAGCGATGTTGTAGTTATCCTTTACAATAGCGTATGTCAGGGCTTCCCCTAAAATTCGTTGTTGATTTGTATAAATTAATACTTGCATATACATTTATTAGCAGAACATACATTCTCAACAGCACATACTTTCATACATTCTGAACAACATAGACACATTAATACAAGCCAAAAGTTTATTTTATTAAACATCAATACAATACAAAATACAAACAATGAATATCATGCCAATTATGTTTTGACAGAATACATAATTACAAATAAAAAATTACACAATTTACAAAGAAACAATATTATACAAAATACAAACAATCAAAATTATACAAAGACTACTTGCATCTATTTTTTCCTTTTCTTTGATTGTTTTTATCTTTTAGGGTCATCCTTGTCTGGAGGAGCATATTGATTTACCCAAAGCCCTTCACCATGATCATCTATTGTATATAAATCATCACCCATAGTTGGTCCGCTCTCACACAACTGATATGTCCCAAAAAAAGGATCATCTTCATCAATATCTTCATATTCTTGGTCATCAATATGATTGACGATTATTTTGTTAGTGAAAATAACAATGGCCATTTCATATCAGCTGGGTCACTAACATAGAATAGTTGTTGAGCTTGTGATGCTAGAATAAATGACTCATCTTTATATCCTGGCCTATTAAGATCCTCTTGCATGAACCCTAACTCATCAACTTGAAAGCCATTGTTTTTATCAACCCACATACAATAAAAAACTGGCATCCTAAACATTGTGTAATGCAATTCTCATATGCGTTCAATCGCTCTAGAGTATGACATGTTCGCATATGTTGGGTTTCTATCTTTTGCACTTGACATTTGTAAAGTTCGAGAAACAAGAGTCACACCACTATTTTGTATTTTACTTTGACCATCTTGTTTTTTCGTATCAAACGTGAACCCATTAATCATGTAACCAGTGTAGGATAAGACATGAAGGCTTGGACCATTGGCTAACCATTTCAATCTTTTGGAAACCGAATGTACATTTATATTCAATTCCTCATCAATGTGATTTTTAGCCACTTTATGAAACACCGATTATGCTCTGTGGAAATCCAATTTTCATTCTTACTTGGGTAACACTACCTTAGCATCTCCTTGTGTGTTTCAACATATGGCTCAACCTCGTCGGCATATTATAAAACATATAAGTGCACTTGCTCCAATTCGGTTCTTGTTATAGTCAATATTTTATTCACCTTCACCTAATTTTTTTTTTGCATATCGAGGCTTTGGAATGCCCATGAAATCACCATCAGTAAGGTATCCGGTACAAAAATCAAGAGCTTCTTCAACAACATATCGCTCGACAATACAACCCTCAGGTCTTGATAGGTTCTTCACATACCCTTTTGATGTCTTCATATAACGATCAAAGGGGTACATCCATCTCATATAGGAAGGGCCATATAGTTGTGTATCTCGAACAAGATGAATGCTTAGATGAACCATTATGTCAAAAAAACGGGGGGAAAACATATTTCAAGCTCACACAAAGTCAAAATA
>NW_017726569.1:150763-168335 GCF_001865875.1 Lupinus angustifolius | reverse complement strand
AGGCAAGAAATGCTCCATAAGTACATGACAATCATGAGACTTAAGACCTTTTAACTTGAGGTCTTTCATTCATACAAGGTTCTGAATGTTGGAAGAGTACCTTTCTGGAACTTTAACACCATGAATAAATTTACAAATTTCCATTTTTTCCTTCCTCGACAAAGTATAAGTTGTTGGAGGTAGAAATGTATGTTTTTCCTTCATTATCGGCCCCAATTCCTTTCTTATTCCCATACTAACCAAGTCCAACCTTGCATTCAAGCAATCTTTGATCTTACCAGGGACATTGAGTAAGGTACCAAGGAGACTTTCAAACACATTTTTTTCAATATGCATAACATCGAGGTTGAGATTGGATTTTACGTGTTGCCAAAAATATATTTTTATTTGATTATTATTTAAGAGTGCAACCCCACCTAACAATTTCTTTTGCAAAAGGTTTAGCAAAGTTAGTATTCAAACCCTTTAGCTTTTGAAATAATTGGTCACCTGTCAACGACGAAGGAGCACGACCTTCTTCATTGTTTCCATCAAATGCTTTTCTTCATCGTCGATAGTGATGATCTGAAGGCAAAAATCTATGATGGTCAAGGAACACATTTTTCTTATAGTGTTCCAACCTCATTGAATGAGTATTGTCTTCACATACAGGACATGCAAAATGTCCTTTTGTACTATATCCAGACAGATTACCATATGCAGGGAAATCGCTGATTGTGTCGAACAACAAAGCCCTCAAGTTGAAGCTTTCTTCCCTATACGCATCTTATACATTTATGCTTGTATCCCACATTTGCTTCAAATCTAAAATTAATGGAGCCAAATATATGTCTATCTCATTTCCTAGTTCTTTAGGTCCAGAAATTAACATAGATAACATCAGATATTTGTGTTTTATGTACTGTGGGAGCAACTTTGAACACTGTGTGGGTTAATTCCAACCGTTAACAATGCAAGGCGTAGATTTCTTGATTCTCGGCCAAAACTAGGATAGTCGTGATCAATGTTTTTCCATTGAGGAGAATCTGCAAGATGCTGAAGCTTGCCATCTTAATCTTTTCTTCATCATGCCATGTCAACTTCTTTGCATCTTTGGCATTTCTAAACATACGCTTGAATCTTGATTTGATGGGAAAATACCATACAACATTTTTGGGAATTGAGTCTTCCTTCTTATATCGTGATGCATTACATTTAGGACAAAACTTTAATGAAGCATACTCATTAAAAACTAAGATGCAATCATTTTCACAAGCATGTATCCTAGTGTAGTCCATGCCTATGGAGCGTACCATTTGTTTTGCATCATAGGTTTGTGAAGGGAGCACATTATCTTCCGGTAACATATCCTTCAGAAGTGAAAGCGAGTCGGTGAAACTCTTATCGGTCCATCCATTAACAGATTTCAACTTATACAACCTTGACACCGCTGTCAATCTTGTGAATTTAGCACAACCATCATATAATGGTTTCTCAGCATCACTTATCAACCGCTGAAACATCTCGGGACAATCCTGAAGATCCTCTTCACAACGTTTGCCATTTCTTCGAAACGATTGTCTTCATATAAATTTGTGTAGTTGTCTTTCATATGCATCTTTGATCAATACCATGACACACTAAATGACTTTTAACTCATTTGAAGTAATTCGGTTTGAGTAACAACATCTTAAGCAAGGACATACAATTCTATTAGGGTTTTCAGCATTCTCAATTGCAAACCTAACAAATGATTTCACTCCTTCTTCATACTCCTTCATCAATCGATTGCCACTCATCCATTTTCGATCCATTTTCTATGAACAAAAAAATATAATTTTGAGCATAAATCCCTAAGGCTTGGAGTTAAGCTCACCAAGCAGAGCTAATGCATTATTATGATTGGAACCCTAACTCATAATGTAAGCTAAATGAGTCGGAAACTCCAACTCAAGGCAAGCTAAATAAGTGAAATTACTTTCACTATTTTAAAAAGGAAAATATTTATAACTTAATACAAGCTAAATATAATGTAATTAGAAAGGCAAAACTATAAGAAAACTCACTTTCAATTCGGTGTTGAATGCGTGAATGATGATTTTGAGGTTATACGAGTGAAGGATTTTCAAAATCGATGTTGAATGATTTTCGTGTTGAATGAGTGAATAATTTTGAGGTCGACTTTGAGAGTAAATGTGTTTTGCTGTTGAGTAAATGAGTGTTGGGATTGTTGATGAATGTGTGAGAATGCGAGAACATTTTAATTTTTTTAAGGGCTGATAGTATCTTCAACAGAGCATAATGAGGAAGGCGTTGTCACTGATACCTAACCAACAGCGCAACCTAAAGGAAACGCTATGGAAAAACTTCCCATTCAAATATGAAGGTAAGTGTTCCAAAGCGCAATCTTAAGGAAACGCTGTGGAAGATATTATAATTTTTTTACTAATTCATTTTTTTTAATGAAATTCAAATTGATAATTACGTTATGACATTCGATTATTGACAATTAATTAAATATATAGAACAATTAATAATGGAAATAAATAACATTCAAACAATTAATCGATTAAACACTGTGTTAAGCGATTAAGCACTATGTTAAGCGATTAAGTGCAGAGGAAATAGTTTTGATCAGATCGACAACGATTCCTACCATATGCGCTGTTGTATAACTAAAAGAGAATGAATGAGAGATAAGTATTCAACAATGCTTTTTTGTTCATGTACTGTTGTATTCAACGAAAGCAACATTGCTTTTTTGAGAATTCAACGTAATCAACAGTGCATTGTTAAAAAACTGTTGTTGTATGGGTATAACAACAGCGCAATCATGCAAAAGCGCTGTCGAAGACCATTATTCCTAATTCTAGAAAGTTACACACACAACAGAAAATATCCTGATGCATATAGAAATAGAACATAACAACAAAATGAATGCATACAGAAACACCAAATCCCAACTATATGAACACAAGTGAATTTCAAATGAATTTATATATTGAACATTAATTACACTGTTTACATAAACATATATTACATAGACCAAATCATATACATTACATTGAACATTAATTGAATTCTCTAAGCTACAATCTGTGCAAAACTAATCTACCAAACTAAGTATAAACTTTGACCATTGTTCTCTAATCCGGTTGACTTGGTCATCTGTATATGATTTGCCAACAAACTTGATTTCTTTAGTTGGCCACTGCTTAATGATCTCCTTCATGAATTTCAGCACGAAATAGCTGCAATCTAGCTCGTGTGTTTGGCAAGGGGTCTACAATTAAAATGAAGTACACATATAAGCATAACATTAGTTGGCCATTACACAAATAATTGTTTGAGATGACTTGTGCCAATACCTTTATACGAGTTCACTTGATTTTGTTGGGATTTGGTAACTTCTTTCTACCACGATTATTCAATTTGTAAACTTTCACCATACTAAACAATACAAAATGTAGTTAATTAATACAATACTAAACATACAACACTTGCACCTATACAATCACGTTTTTATACATCCCGGACTTCACTCATGCCAACATATTCATCAATATTATCCCCGTAGACCTCCTTGGGAATTGATATAATTATCATATCATCTCCCATCTTCTGTACATGCTCCATCAACTGAGTACAATAGTTGGTAGTCTTCTTGGAGCTTACATCCCCAGTATATGGCTTTGAGCTCACATCCCCCGAAGATGGCTTAGACTTTTGGGTGCTACTAGGTGTGGAATGTACATTTTCATGAAATATTCAATAAAAACATATCAATTATAGATCAATATATATAATATGAGTGAGCATAAGGTGAAAAATCATACCTTAGGACGAATTACTTGAACAAGGTCTACTGGCCAAGCCACAAAAGTGCCTATAGCCCCTCCAACTATGAAGATATCCTCATCAAGAGGAATTGGCAGTAATGCATTATCATCGATTGCAATGTCAATCGAAACCTACACATGATGGTGTGGGATATGTGCATTATGCAGCATAGCATCGGCCAACTTGTACACTTTCCCAACACCCACTACTCGGCTAGTTGGGGTATCTAGGAAAAGTTTGCAAGAACTGATTCCCTGTAAGTAAGTTAAAACATATATTTAGTGAACGACTAAATTAAAATAAGTTAATTAAATTAAAATAAGTTAACTAAATTACCTCAGGAATGGGAATTAGAATGGGAATGTTGTAAGGTGCAGGTGTAGTGAAACTCTCATTGACGATTGAAGGAATAGTGGCAGCATTACTAGCTAGTCGTTGCCACTCAGCTTCCTTCGCCTTCATTGATTGCTCAAATTCGTTGAACCGTTGGATGAGGCCATCTAGTTGATTTTGAACCTGGCTCATTTGGGTTTTGGTTGCACACTTTGGATGGGGTACAAATGTCCGCCGGCTAACCCCAAATCATGCACCT
Organism: Lupinus angustifolius; assembly: GCF_001865875.1. Classification (NCBI taxonomy): domain Eukaryota; kingdom Viridiplantae; phylum Streptophyta; class Magnoliopsida; order Fabales; family Fabaceae; genus Lupinus; species Lupinus angustifolius. Next base: position 163,924 of record NW_017726569.1, on the reverse strand, counting down.
TAGATACGACCAGGGTAGATAGGCAGTCCTAGTGACTTGTCAAGTATTATGCGACTATCCGCGTTTGCCTCCTTTTCTTTTAGGGCAACCTGACAAATCAAGAAAAAACATAATGTTAATTAATCACATTTTGATAAATAAAGTATGGAAATTAAGTATAATTAAAAAATATGAGCACTTACAACACATCTTGCCGCTTCTTAAACTTCCTCATTGTCGATGACACCATCCTTGTTCTTATGGGCATCAACCCATACAACATCGAGTTCTACTCCATGTGGAGTCATATGTGTATCACTTTTGTTCTCCAACTAACAAAACATAATCAATAATAATGTATATATATGCATACAAAACATAACCAATAATGTACAAATTAACAATACTTACAATTCTTTCCTTGATTCCTCTATACCCCGCTCGAGAAGCTGGGTATGGATATAAAGGCTTGGATGCCCTCTTGTGGTTTTCATTACTTAATTTCTGAAATAATAAACAACATTAATATCAACAATCATATACAAAAGTCAATACAAAGAATATGATTTTACTAAGAAAAACTCGTCTTGTGTGCATAGGGTGACAAAAGTCTTCCAATCCTCTTCATCAACGATATTTGCATATTTAGTTGGAGGTTTTAGGTTGACATTGGCATCAACATCTCTGGGTAATTATCCGGCATCAGTTTGGAATTGTCGGAGAGCCTTGCCAGCCGATTTAAGGATATAATCCTTATGCTCCTGACCAACATCAAAAGTTGCCTGAAATAGAAAAACATATACATTATATATTGCATGCATATATGTATGTTGCATGAAAACGTAACACATATACATACATTGCATGAAAACACAAAAACACAAAAACTGAAAAAATAAACTTACTTTTATTTCATTTCAAATACGCTCCTTCACGGTATTCCCTACATCACTCCATTTTTTATTGTTAGCTTCAGATTCTGCCTAACAAAAACACTAATGTAGCTTACCAATGTGTTGCACCCTTTTTGTTTAATGGTTGGCCTTTAGAGTTCCATTGAACTTCTATCTTCACATCCTTACTTCTTGACCGAATGACATTCTTCATGGAAGTCATTCCACGTGGAGGTCGTTTTTGAACAATGATTTTCTTGTCTTGTGGAGTCGGTGTAGTTTCATCACCATTGTGAGATACATGATCGCCACTTTAGGAAGCCATTGATGAAGTTTTTTGAAGTTTATGAGGGTTTGTTGAGAGTATGAGGGTTTTCTGAGAGTATGAGGGTTTTCTGAGAGTGTGAGGATTTCTTTTCGAGTAAGTTTGAGAGCATAGAGCAAACGACTCATGTTTTAGATATTTAAACTATAGTAACCATTTAACAGTTCATATTAACGTTATCGTTGTTGTATTGACCTTTTCAACAACACATATTAACGGTAGTGTTGTTGTATTGACATCTTCAACAACGCATATTAACGATTGCGTTGTTGTTGTGTATCCAACTGTACACTACTCATTTTATGAACACGACCTCTTCCACAATGCATATTTAATGTAGCGCTGTTGTATCAACATCTTTAACAACACATATTAAGGATTACGCTGTTGTTGCGTATCCAGTTGTTTACTACTTAATTTCATCAACACATCAACAGCGCTACCGAGATTTAGCGATGTTGAATAGAATCTAATTGAGAGCGCTATCTGAGTTATGCGCTATTAAACTGAACTCATTTTCCAAATTAACAACGTATTCGTAGTTATGCACTGTTAAATTAACATTTTACATAACTGGAAAATATTTATACAACATGAATTTACTTAAATTAATATGAAGTTGCCATGAAGTAGATTATTACTATATAATTGTTTTTATTAATACGAAACTAGATAAAATATTAAACATTACATTTTGTTAATTTGTTTATTTATTTATTAAGTATTGATAATTTGTTTATTGTGTTTATTAATAAGGAACAATGCAAAAATATTAAAGAGAATAACCATCCAAATAGTTAACAAAAAAGAGAAATTAACATCCAAAATAATTGTTTTATTATTCATTCAGAGAAGCAAAATACATTATAATGAACTAAATGAATTGGTACATGTGAATATAATGAATTAAATGATTTGGTAGAATAGTAAATAATGTTGTCCACAATTGTTTTTCCGACTCCTCTATACAAATATTGTATAACAGTTCATTGATTTCCTTTTAAAATTTGGGTCCTTTTACATGAAGGAAATCAATGAACTTAAGGAATTGCTGCAGATGATGAAGAAAAATAATTGAAAGAGATCAATAAAAATTGAAAGAGCTCAATGAACTAAATAATACATTCCCCTTTTTTCCTTTTATTTACTTTCAATTGCAAATCTTCATCTCACGCAAATCTTGTATGACATCCATCTTCCTTCTGAAATATGGGTCCTTTTCCAAAATTAAAACTTGTTAAAAACCTCCTTGACATGAATATGAAATAGAAATACAATTTTTTCATCGACTCCTGTATACAAATCTGGGTGCTTTTTCTCTTTTTCACTCTTTGAAGTATGCTCTCTTTTTTACTACTTTGTGTTTTCTTCCTCATATCTTCATGAACATATTCATATAGAAACACATACTCTTAAGCTCTTAGCTTACTGATGAATTAGAACATTGAGTGAACCACAATATTTATAGATGAGCAACCATTAATATTTCAACAAACGAAGAGACGTATAACCACTCAACCATTAATATTTACAACAACCAAGGAACACACCCAACCATTAATAGTTCAACAACCAAGAAACGCATAATCACTCAACCATTAATATTTCAACAAACAAAGAGACGCATTACTACTCCACCATTAATTTCTCAGACGCTTAAAAAGTCGTAACACATTAACAAGACATAATTAAGCAAGCGCGATTACTATGTCATCTTCAACAATGCTTCCATAAATATGTGTTGTTGAATATATTCACATCAACAACGCTTCCTATCAAATGCGTTGTTAAAAATAAATCATTCAAGTCAGCGCTAACGTTATTGATGTTCAATAGTGCATTGTCAAGAATGCACTATTGAAGTTACACAAATTGACAGCGCCTGCTTTATCATGCACTGTTGATGTTCTTCTGCCTCATTTTCAAAAACGTCGTTCAAAATTGCGATGTTGAATGCTTGCTGTTTATTACGATATCTAGCGTAGTGTTTGTTTAATTTCTGCATATATTTTCCGCTGCACTTTAACTTTTGATTTTACAGAAAAAGTGGCCATAATTTTAAGTCAACTAATTCACCCCCTAGTTGCAATCAAATTCTTACACTTTGTTCAGTATGCTGAAACCTAATTAAAAAACAACATAAAAATCATAAGGAGTGACAATGGTAAAGAATTTGATATTAAATATTTTATCTTAGCAAATGCCTCATACACCAAACTACTTGTGTTGAAACCCCTCAACAAAATGGTATTGTTGAGAGGAAACATCAACACTTACTTGGAGTGATTAGAACACTAATTTTCCGGTCCAACTTGCCTAAATGATTTTAGAACTATGTTGTGTCTCATGTTACTCACCTTATCAATAGACAACCCACTGTCTTTTTATCTAATGAATCCCCTTACGAAGAAATTTATCAATCTCTACTTGACATAAAAAACTTAAAGGTGTTTGGCAGTCCATGTTTTGCCTCAACACTTGTGTCTCAAATAAAAAAATTGGATCCTAGATCCAGAAAATGTGTTTTCCTTGGGTTCAAGCATGGAACCAAATGATTTATCTTACTTGATCTAAATACTAATGAGAATTTCATATATAGAAATGTCTCATTTGAGCATATCTTTCCCCTTTTTCACTACTGATCTTGGTGACAAAGATGCTCAGGATATGCCTATTTTGCATCTGAATAACATAGATCCCTTTTCCTATTCCATGGCTCAGCCTAACAATCACACCTCTTCACAAACCACACATAGTGAACCTAACTCATCTAACCCCATTAACACCAGACAATCACAAAGTAGCAGAAGTGTTCCCACCTATTTCCAAGATTGTCATTGCACTTTAGCCATTAAATCATATTCTATCCTACCTTCATTAACCAAACATCCTATTTCTAATAACCTTTCCTATAATCAATTATCTTCTAACCATAAACATTTCTCTTTGGCTATATCCATCATTAGCACACCTAAAAACTATCATGATGCTATTAAACATGATTACTAGAGGGATGCCATCCAAACTGGACTTTATGCTCTTAAGAAGAATAACACCTGGATCCTAACCCTTTTTACCCAATGACAAAAAGGCCATAGAATGCAAGTGGATTTTCAAAATCAAACACAAACTTGATGGCTCTATAAAAAGCTATAAGGCTAGGTTGGTTGCTAAAGGGTACAACCAAACCGAAGGGGTTGATTAGTTGGAAACGTTTAGTCCAATAGTCAAAATGACTACCATTAGAGTCATTTTGTCTCTTGCTGCCATTCATAATTGGCATTTAGATCAATTAGATATCAATACATCTTTTCTTCATGGTGACCTCAAAGAAAAGGTTTATATGAAGTTGCCTCTTGATCTCAATACTAACAATTCTAACATTGTCTGCAAATTGCAGAAATATCTTTAGAGCTTAAACAAGCCAGCTGACAATGACATAAAAAATTGACTGAAACTTTGTTACAAATTTCCTATATCAAGTGTCATTCTAACCATTCTCTTTTTGTTAAGACTTTTAATACAAGTTTTACTGTTATATTGATATGTTGATGACTTGATTCTAGTAGGAAATAGCCTACTTGAAATAGAACATATCAAATCTCTCTTACATGACAAGTTCAATATAAAAGATCTTGGGAGGCTAAAGTTCTTTTTGGGAATGGAAGTTGCAAGATCAAGTTAGGAGATCCATCTTTATCACAGAAAGTACAGCCTAGATTTACTTGAGGAATCATGAATGCTCGGAGCCAAACCATCATCTACACCTATGGAGTACAATATCAAGATTCATTCCAAAACAGGCACACCAATTGTAGATCCTACTTCCTACAGAAGGCCTATGTGCAGACTCTTATAACTCACCCATACTCGACCAGACATAAGCTATGTAGTTGTGTTTCTCAACCAATAACTAACAGAAGCTACAACATTTCACCAAAATGCTACATACAGAGTTCTAAGATACCTCAAGGGTTCACTAGGGCAAGGGATTTTCTTCTCATGCAGCAACAACACAACAATCAAAGGCTACTCAGACTCGGATTGGGCAGCAAGCTTGGATACCAGAAAATCAATATATGGCTGGTGTCTTCATGGGATCAACACTTATATCCTGGAAAAGTAAGAAACAAAATATTGTTTCAGGATCCTCAGCAGAAGTTGAGTACAGGTCCCTTGCTATGGCTTCATGTGAGGCTCAATGGCTTCTATTTCTCTAAGACTCAAGCATCATCATCCCAATCCTATCAGTCTGTTTTGTGACAAAACATCTACACTACATATGGCTGCCAATCTAGTATATCATGAACGAACCAAACACATCGAAATTGATTGTCACGTGGTTCGTGAAAGGGTTGAAAATGGAACAATTCATCTCCTACCTATCTTTATCATCTCAAATCCCAGACATTTTTACTAAATCTCTTACACCATTACCTTTCAACACCCTTGATTCCAAGCTTGGCAGTTGGCATGATCAACATTCACATTCCAAGTTTGACGGGGATTGTTAAGAACAAAGAAGCAGTCCAAGAGAATGAAGAAGCCCACACTTACTGACATAATTTGCTTTATTTTTGTTACTTTCTATTTTTGGTAATTCAGTTTCTGTTAAGTTAGTTTTTTTCTATTTTGTTAGCTTTCTTCTTTTAGCATTATCTGGTTTTAGTATTAAAGCTCAAATGTCTTAGTTGTAAAACATTCAATTCATTCTTCTTCAATCAATTCAGTTTGTTATTCATTATCTTCTGCTTCTCAAAAGCATTCTACTTATTTTCAATTGCTTCCTTGAAAGGATCGTTTCACTTTTACAACTTGTAAATCAAATGATGAAGGATAACAATATTATTATTTATTAAAAAAAAATATTTATATATTAATTCATAGTCTTATGCCTTGTTTTTTCTTATATATTTGTTGCTTTTTCTAGGTAACACTTTTATTGATACAAATATAAGATATATACATTTCCTCCTTTAACATCAATGGCCACAACAGACAACTCCATTGAAAACTCATAATATGGTAAACACACCTCCCATTGTTTTATGAAATAAAATGGTAGGTTGAACTACATATTAAGTTCAACCTTAGTGTTTTTTTGGGTCCAACAAATGTAAACATTTTAATAAATGTTATAAAATATATAATATAGTACAGTGATTTAAATTGTGAACTGTATCACTAGACATGACTATATTATTGTGGTTGTGGTGATTGTCGCAATTGCGATATGATATTGAATCATAATGATGTAGTCACATCAGACTGCAACACCATCACATTGGACTGCATTTTGTCCACACCAGATTGCATCAAACTGCATTGGACTACATCAAATTCAAATTATTTTTAATCACAAGAAGCTCTTACCACAACAACCACAAACTACATTTAACGGCCAAAATAACTGCAATCACAATCATCATAACCATAATTACTATTTAAAATATTGATATATGATATACTAATTATTTATAGGTAACTCAAATTTGGCCATTGATTAGGTATTATGTCAATTTGAACAGTGCAGATTGGTGTAACCACACTAAACTTTCACCGATATATGGGCTAGTGGACGGACGATTGCAGGCTATTTCACCAATATTTTTTACTTACTCTTTCATCCACTCATTTTTTGTTGACAATTCCCTCTTTTTATAAACTAGTACATATGTTCCTTCGAATTATATTTTCGAAATATCAATATATTAAGTTATAAATAGTTTAAAAAAATTTATTTCTAAAATTTATAGGTAGATTAATCTGTCTCCCCAATTGCACTTGATTCCTTTAAAGTTCCTTATACTAGTTAAAAGTGTTTTTAGTTGGTTCTATATTTGAAAATAAAATTTTAAATAGGTACCACGAGTACTTGTTTTAAGGACTTGATGATATGGTTCAACTAAATAATCGAGACTGCATAAAATTGATATTTAAATGAGGACTTCATTCATTTTATTAAAATAAAAGGATTTCACTAAAAAATTTAAAATAAATGAATTTATTCTAAATTCAAGTAAAACATTTGTGATCAAAAAGATAGAATTACTACATTAATCCCTCAAGTTATGTTTTATGTAGTCACATATTCTTTTGTTTTAAATAAGTCCTATAATTTTTTTAATTAAACAAATAAATCTTTTTTGTCAATTCAGTTAGTTTTAGATGGTGTGGAATATATTAGTCTGTCTTCTTCCATGATCTCCATCTCTTTTTCTCTTGTTCTCTAGCAGCGGCACACAAAGAAGAAAAACATGCTCTGTTTGCTTCTTCTCCAAGCATCATTGCTACGTTTTCGGCAAAATCCAAGAAATCCAACACAGTACAAAGACAAACTATTCCTCATAAGCCACTTCAATTTTCCAGATCCATATACATGGTTGACGATATCCCGGATGTCTAGCTCTAGATCTCGTGGAAAACAAGTTATCGTCGTCGCTATTATTTCGTCCATCGTTGTCGCCACAAAACACAAGTAGGAGAGAGGTGGACCATGGTTGAGGGCGATAGCCATAGTATAGGCCACAAAGGAAGAAGATGAATGTTGATTAATGTATGTGACACAACTAGAAATGAAGATCATTGACAGAAAAAACTTATGTGCCAAATGTTTGAAATTTAAGAGGTAAAACAAAAACTTAAAGAATTGGATAATAAACTAATAATAACTTATACGTAATAATCAAGGGTTTTCAAAAGATTTATCTAAACAAAATTTAAATAGATAAAAAAGTTATTAAGAATTAGCATTTAGCAATATTGTAAAATGCCTCATATTTCAATGTACTGAACCTTTTCTCTATAGAACAACACTACAAATTTTGGGTTTAGGCTGATATAAAAGGGTTAAAATAGATGATTATACATTTATATTTTATGTAAACCTAATAGGATGAACAACAATATATAAAAAACACAAATCTCCGCTCAAAGCTCCTGGGAATGTAGGCAGAAATTGACTAAACTCGTTACCAAATTCCTCGTGTTGTTCTTTCTTTTCCTATTCACTTTTAATATTTGAATGTTCGCTTGTTCCCAACAACTTGTATCAAATGACTCTTAGTCTATGTGTCAAATTCGAGGTAAGGAAGTTCAATGGAACTAGTAATTTCATATTGTGACAAAGGCGAGTTAAGAATGTGTTGGCTCAACAAGGTCTATCAAAAGTATTGTGTAAGAAGAAACCATATGATATGGATAAAGTAGATTGGGAAGAGTTAAAGGTGAAAGTTGCGAGAACTATACGGTTGTGTCTATCAAATGAGGTGATGTACCTCGTTATAGATTTGACATCACCAATACATGTATGGGAGATATGAGAGAAGCATAACATGTTTAAGTCTATAAGAAACAAATTGTATTTGCTTGAAGATGTAGGAGGGTACTGATTTGCAACAACGTCTTATCACTTTCAATCATGTAATTAATGACTTGTAGAAACTTGATGTGAATGTCGATGATGAGGATAATACATTTATTTTACTGCGTTTTTCCCCAATTACTATGAACACTTGGTGACAATATTAATGTATTAGAAAGACTCAATCAATCTCAATGAGATCACAAATACACTTCTATCACATAGTCAAAGAAGACAGAACATAGGGGAAAGGTCTCAAGGCGATGACCTGTATATGAAAGGGAGCTAAGTGCATGAGAGAAAACAAGGTAGAGGATGTCCTATCAAATGGAAAATACTGAATTCCAGGGGGGAAATACGAATATAATGCTTTAAAAGTAAAGAGGATGCGCATTGTCACGACCCAATTTTCGGTTGGAAGACCGACTTTATGATTTAGGAAGAGGTAAACTCGATTTCGACCTCTCCCTATTGACTAGGAGTCGCCACTATGGTCTTTTGAACACACGAGTGTCGATTACAGATTGGGGGGTATTAGTACATCGTCTTCCCGTATTAAAATGACACCCTCACTAGTAACATGGACTTTGGTACCCTTAAAATATTCTTAAAATTTTAACTACCAAAATATTTTTATTTTCATATTTGTGTCTAACAATATATTATTTTGTTCCTACGTATCCCTACGTGCAATAGTGAAATCAAGACTATGTAGTTCTTGCTAAAACTTCTTTAACTTGATTGGTTTGATTTGATAATAATTTTAGAAATTATTTAAATTGATTGGAGAGAGGATTAACAGACGAATAATTAAAATTGGTCACTTACCTCCTTTTTGCTTCGATAAATAACAATTGCAATACTAATCAATGTAACCACTTCTCTCTCGAAGCGAAAAAAGTGAAACAAGTAGTAATCTCGCTATCAACTCACTATTAAAATATTTTATCTATTAAGTTAATAAATTTTAAAAGAGAAGGTTAATAGGCGAAAAGTCCACATTGGTCATCTATCCCCTTCCTCCCTCGATAAATAATAGAGGCAATACTAATGATCACAACCACTTCTCGGCTCGAAGAGAAAGGAAGATGTGACACGAGTCGTAATTTCGTTATTGAATCTTCTTTAAAACATTTAAATTTTTAAAGTATATATTTGAAATAATTTCTTTAATAAATATGTAATTAATAGCAAGGTGATAACACTAGTCGTAGATTGACTTTCTGCTCTTTAGAGTAGAAAGGAATAAACGACACAGACCACAGATCAGGCTATTCAAATCCCATAAATGATGAAACATACTCTTAATTATTATAATGATGCATTTGTCTATTAGACTTTATTTTCATTAATAAATTAAATTAAATGGTAATATAATTTATAAGGCTACTTATGCCATCATTATTTAATAGTTAGTGAAAAATACTAATTGATATACATCATATGACAATTTCGAAATAATATAGAATAAATAAAATAAATAGAAATTAAAATAATAAACATAAAAAAAAGAGAAATGAAAAGAAAGAAGTGAGGCCAAAGGGGTAAATGAGTCAAATGTTACCCCTAAGAAAGAGCAAAGGAGCATATCTTTTGTCCTAAGATGTGTATCACTTCATGTATCCATTCGTTCTCATTGATCAGAAAATATAAAGTTAATATATATTAAAATCAGATTTTATTTTTTGGCCAATGAGAATGAAGAGGTACATGGAGTGGAGTGAGACAAACTTTATGATAGTAGATCTGGCCGCGTTAAGCAAATACTAGGAAGTCTCACAAGGGATTGAAATACCTAAATAGCTCATCCTTCTTCCTAGTGGTGGCCAAGGCTCATGCCGGTGGAGAAAGATGGAGAGGGTAGGGTCTTCGTTAGTGGTTAGGACTTCCATCTTCACGGGTGGTTGTGATAGTGACACTGCGGTTGCCAACAAGACTAGTCCTCCCATTGAGAGTTGCAGCAGATTGCCTAGCGACAACAACCCCACTAGGTACAATTTCACTCAGCATTCATGTTTCTACACTCCTCATCATGTTAGCATCTTCTTGTGATGATAACACATGTTGCACTAACTATTGAGTCATAGGAATGACGTCTTTAGCGACAAGATCTCGAACCTATGACTTTCGATGAGGGTGAAGTCATCCCACTAATCTTAAAGTTTCTTCAAACAACTCTATGTCATCTTCGTCTATTATGGAGGATTTGATGGTATGGGTTAGAATGTAGAAATCTACATTATTCTCATTAATTAGAAAGTGAAGCCAATATGACTTATTTAAACAAACAAAAAAGCTTGTGATCCAAGCAAAAATGATACAAAGTTAACAAACTAACTTTAACTTCTAACTAGCTACCTAGTTTCCTAACCACCTAACCAACTTCTAAAATAACATTTCTAAAATATCTTCAGTACCCCTCTTTCTCTCAAGGTGGTGACTGAATTTAACTCCCAGCTTCGAATCTTGATTGGAAGCGATAACAACACTTAATCACCCATAGAAGAAGCTATATCTGAGTTTTACCACCATGTAAAGAAGCAAACTAACTATTAATGATGAAAGAAAGAAAAATAGATCTGAATCTCATTCTTGATGTGCAACTTCATTGATGTAAAATACACACAATAATGATGTTGTGTGTCTGAGGGATAAAAAGCAGAGTAGGAATGAAATGAAGTTAATTGATGGTAGGCAAGTAGATTCGAGTCAAATAGGGTGCTGGAATTCAAGCTCTGACATTTTAGCCAATGCATCAATATCATGGAGTTGAGGTGTTGCCCATCTAACCAAAGATTGTGCAATCTTGGCCTTGAGCTATCAAATGGTTTCTACCCACTGAGAAATTCCAACATGGCAACTCCAAAACTGTAGACATCAATTTCTAGGGTATACACTATTATGATGTCTGGTTTGAGCCCTTGATCAAGCAATTTGTAATACATGATGACAACTTCCTATCCTCTCCCATGTAATCCATTTGTAGAGATCATTGACTCCCAGATATAACATCTTTGATGCGACAACCATTGTCCATGACTAGTCTTGCATAATACAATCTCCCACATTTGGCATACATATCAATTAAAACATTACATAGGGAAACTCAAGGCTTTCTTCAATTCTTGCATTCTTGAAGGTTGGAAGGACTCCATTGTGATATTACAAACCACTGTTAAGTTACCAGAATGGTCTGAGAATCTTGGCATAACAAGAAAGTGCATTGATGCATAACAAGTCATGGCAAGTCAATGTGACATTGCTTTCTCCATGTGAATCTTGGCAACTTTAGTTGTGTCATCAGCATGAATTAGTGTCTGGTCCTTTGCACCACAAGTCATGGCAAGATCTTGCTTAATCCGCTAAAGCTCCTGATTGGCATGGAGAAGAACAGACACAGCCAGAGCATGTTGTCCCATCATACTGTCAAGGTCTTTTTGCCATTCTTCTTCCTTCTTCTGTTATATATTCCATTATCATATCAACATGTGCCTTTCCTCCGCACTTGATTTTGTAAAAAAATTGGCTAATCCCTTCAGAGCAATATTGTCTCTAAGAGTGAAACTAAGATAGGTAAAGAAGTTCCTAAGAACATTGTCACAGGTCAGAAGAAGATTGAGAGAGAGAAACAATGAGTGTGAGGGAGTAAATTATGGAACATAAAAAAGGGTTGTTATTTGATGATTCTTTGATGAATCTCGAAAGAGAAGAATAATTGTAGAGAATGTGCAACAATGGTGACCAAAACCTTCAGGATGGACGCTCTGATACGAAGTTAGAATTTAGAAATCTACTTTATTCACTTTGATTTGAAATTGAAGCCACCTTGACTTATTTACATAAAATAAAAAGCTTGCGATCCAAGCAAAAATGATACAAAGTTTGTAAGTATCAGAGTGCAACTAAGAGAGGGGGTGGGGGTGAATTAGTTGTCTTAAAATAATGGCCGCTTTTTCTACAAAATCAAAGTTAAAGTGCAGCGGAACAATATGCAGAAAAATAATAGGAGAAGAGATTACACAAGGAGTTTTTATACTGGTTCACCTTCCTGTTCACCGAAGGTTACATCTAGTACTCTTGCCGCACAAGAGATTTTTCCACTAAGAATTATGAGTTGTAATTACAATATCTCACCCCGAGATCTCTATGTACCTTACACACTCCCTAATTCTTATACCCTTGGAAAACCCCTTTCCAAGTGAATCAATTCCTTTTCTCTTCACACCCCGTGAAAGAAACAATTGAATATATTCCACTTTCTCTTCACACCCCGTGAAAGAAAGAATTCTTTACAACAATGAAGAATATTCAACTATGGCAGATTGCCTTTACAAGTATGAAACTTATGTAACTTGCAATCCAAACTCTGAATATATATAGAAGTATATAATGCTCTTTTGTAAAAGTCTTTGAAACACTTAAAGCAACTTTGCAAAATTAACTTGAAAGTTTAAGAACAAGTTGCAAAAAGTTCAAAGATAAATTCTAAGAAAAAGTGTGAGAGCTTTTGAGAGTTGAGAGAAAATTGTATGAAAGTTGTGTGAGAGTTTAGAGCCTTTATATAGAGTTTACAAACACCCTTTGAAGGTTTCTGAAAGTGT
>NW_017726569.1:150129-150663 GCF_001865875.1 Lupinus angustifolius | reverse complement strand
CTTGTTTGCTCCCCCTTTCATTTGGAGTGAAGTGCCTGGAATAAAATTTGACAGAAAATACATTCTCCCAATTCTCCCAACTTTTCTCCCCCTTTTGACGTCATCAAAAAGTTGAAAAGCCAAGAGTCCAGCACAATATATATATATATAGCATAGATGATATATAGCACAACTGATATAGCAATAATAACAGTGCATATCATAATAGCATAATATCAAAGCATAAAATCAAGTATTGTTCAAACAAAAGAACATAGCATAACATAGTAATGTTCAAACGTAAAACATAATAAAAAGTGTTCAGAAATATGCTGAAAATACAAACAGAATAACACAATCTTAGACACACTTTAAGACTCAGGCTCAGAATTGTCTTCATCAACTTCCATTTTGCTCAGCTTAGAGGAGAGACAATGAAGTTCATATTGGATTTGCTGATTCTGAGTATCGAGAGCATCCATCCGGTTAGTGATGTAGCCTCGAAGAGAATGCAGTTCATCCATAATCATCTGGTTTGAAGGCATAGATGAGGAA
>NW_017726569.1:149060-150029 GCF_001865875.1 Lupinus angustifolius | reverse complement strand
CATTTGTAGACACACCGAAATGTTGTAGAAAATTTGTTATGAGGATTGCATAAGGCAAAGGACTTTGAGTCCCTCGAACATTCCACATTTGTCTCATTATCATCTCAGACCAATTTATCTTGATGTTCATTTTCATGGCATACATCAATTGGAGTTCTATGTCACTTATTTGCGAATGGTTTGAAAATTTTGGTAAAATGACATAGCTGAGAAGATAATGCAACAAACGATCTTCGAGTTTGAGATGTCCAGCAGAAAGGATATCTCGGTTTTTAACAGTTTTCCCAAAGCTTTGCTGCTTACGCATTTCTATTTCTTCCTTAGAAATTCTACACATAGAGTAGTAGAATTCCTTACGATCATAGTTATCCCAATCACATTGAAGTCCGAAACCAACAATGTTACCTTTATGAGGTATGTTACAGAACAATGAACTAAAAGTTTTTAAATCTATCACAATCTCCTTTCCTTTTACATAGGAAGTGAGACAGTTTTTTCGAAAGTTCAAGTTGTAGTAGAAAACTCGAATGAGTTCGGGATAAATGTCGTTTTTTTCACAGCAAAAGTCAAAAAGGTTTTGTTGCCACAAAAGAAAAGGAAATAGAAAATCATAACCTTCAAAGTTTTCAATCTTACCGAATTTCGGAGTGAAAATGGGTCTGCAGTGAAAGTGTTCCTCAAAAACCTTGTGTTGATCATCATTAGCAAGAAGCTTTAATAAATCAAGTGGGTTAGACTCCATAGATGTTCCTTGATTCCTTTGTGAAGCCTTGGTTTTCTGTTTTTTGGAAGAGGAAGCCATGGATGTGAGTTTGAAGTTTTTTAGGTTTTTGGGATTTTGGGGGTTTTTGATTTGGGCCACTAATCACGAAAATAATGGTGTAGAAGTGTTTAGAATGAACAATGTGATATGCATGGACACAAAAATCACCCCAAATGGTTAAGAATTGAAGATTCTAGGTTGACCAC
>NW_017726569.1:147100-148960 GCF_001865875.1 Lupinus angustifolius | reverse complement strand
ATCGTTGATGATGTTATCAATAGGATGGTTTCGATGGGTCCTCCATTCTTTAGGCAAGTCTGAGTGGTTATGCTCTTCTTGAGAGGATAGATCATCATTCATTCTCAATTCTTCAGTATTGGTTGTAATGTCAACAATAGAAGTTTCTTTGGTAGGAGAACTTGGTAAGTCATCATCATCACAAGATACTACATCCTTTACAACAGGATTAGTTTCATCAAAAGATACATGAACTGATTCTTCCATGGCTAGAGTCCTTTTATTGAAGACTCTATAGGCTTTACTCGTGAGAGAATAGCCAAGGAAGATTCCTTCATCTGCTTTTGCATCAAACTTTCCCAAGTTGTCCTTACCATTGTTTAAAACAAAACATTTACAGCCAAATACATGCAGATGAGAGATGTTTGGTTTTCTTCCTTTAAAGAGTTCATAGGGGGTTTTCTTAAGAATTGGCCTTATAAGAACTCGATTCGAAACGTAACAAGCAGTGCTAACTGCATCAGCCCAAAAATATTTTGGGAGGTTAGTTTCATTCAACATTGTTCGAGCTAGTTCTTCTAAGGACCTATTCTTTCTCTCTACAACACCATTTTGTTGTGGTGTTCTAGGAGCAGAAAAGTTGTGATTGATCCCTAGATCATCACAAAATTCTTCGAAAGAAGATTTTTGAAATTCTCCCCCATGATCACTTCTTATAGCAGCTATTTTTAAAGATTTTTCATTTTGGACTCTTTTAGCATTAATGCTAAAGGCTTTGAATGCCTCATTCTTATGGACTAAGAATAGAGTCCAAGTGTATCTAGAGAAATCATCTACTATAACTAGAGCATAATAATTTCCACCAAAACTTTTTGTCCTTAAGGGACCAAATAAATCCATGTGAAGCAATTTTAATGGTCTATCAGAAGAAACTATATTCTTTGGTTTAAAAGACGTTTTTGTTTGCTTACCCATTTGACAAGCACTACATAGTTTGTCTTTAACAAACTTCATTTTAGGTAAGCCAACAACCAAGTCTTTCTTAATTAGCTTATTCAAATGTTCCAT
The DNA here is from genome assembly GCF_001865875.1 of Lupinus angustifolius. NCBI lineage: Eukaryota > Viridiplantae > Streptophyta > Magnoliopsida > Fabales > Fabaceae > Lupinus > Lupinus angustifolius. The sequence continues at coordinate 147,913 of NW_017726569.1, read as the reverse complement.
ATGAATGTGAGCTATTCTATCCTATGCCAAAGCCATGCATCCTTATTATTATTTGCAACTAAACATGTTACAGGTAATGCATAATTCATGTCAATCATATAAACGTTATTTATTCGCTTACCGACAAGTTTAGAATTATTGGAATCCTTACTTTTGATTATGCATTTGTCTGGGTAGAATGCCACTTGAAATCCTTTGTCGCATAATTGACTTATGCTTAAAAGGTTATGCTTGAGTCCTTCAACATATAATACTCCTTCTATTGTAGTTGAGGGTGGCTTTCCAATTCTACCAACTCCAAGTATTCTTCCTTTGTTATTGTCACCATATGTGACGTATCCTTTGTCCCTTGGAGTCAGGACAGAGAATTTGCTTTTATCGCCCGTCATATGTTTTGAGCAGCCGCTATCCAGATACCATAAGTTGCAGGCGGCTCTCAAATCTTCCTGCAAAACAGATTACGTTTTATTAGGTATCCAATATTCCTTGGATCCTAAGGGGTTAGTGCCTTTCTCAACCCATTTATATTTTCCTAGGGGTACACCATATCTTCTAATTTGACAAGTATTTGGTGTATGCCCAAGCATTTTACAATATGCACATATGGGTTGATAAGCATGTATCCTAGATTTTGAGGAGTATGGATACTTTCCTTTTGGAAGATTATTTTTCTTTTGACACTTGGTTTCTTAAAACCATAGCTATTAGAATAGCCTAGACCTCTACGGTCTGATATTTGTCTTTGATCATTTATGATCTTTTCTAAACTCTTTCCACACTTGTTGAGTTTATTGAGTTCAAGACTCAATGTTG
>NW_017726569.1:90979-147000 GCF_001865875.1 Lupinus angustifolius | reverse complement strand
AGTTGCAAAAAGTTCAAAGATAAGTTCTAAGAAAGTGTGAGAGCTTTTGAGAAAATAGTATGAAAGTTGTATGTATTCTCTTGTATGTTGTGTGTTGTTTGTGTGAGAGTTTAGAGCCTTTATATGGAGTTTACAAACACCCTTTGAAGGTTTCTGAAAGTGTATGAGTTGTTTGGAGTGAAGAGATTTCGTTTGGAGTGAAGACCTTTCACTTTGAAATCTGAAAAACACTTCCAACAGCTCTCAGTAATGGGTTACTCATTTGAGTAATGGGTTACTCAAACTTTCTGTCCACTTGAAATTCGAATTTTACATTTAGTAATCGGTTACTCACTTTGAGTAATCGGTTACTCAGCTTCAAAAATCAGTTTTTTTAGTTGGATAACTCTTTTCTCACACATGTAACCTGTTACTCAATGAAGTAACCTGTTACACACTATTTTTGAAAAATGTTTTAAGTCTTTTAAAAGTGTCTCACATTTTCTAAAAAATAGTTTGAGCATTTATACTTGTATATACTTAAGAGTTTAGGATAGAAGTACTTACAAAGACTTAATCTAATGTCTTGAAGCTTTATCTTCATTTGTCTTCATAAGTCATCTTCCTTTTCTTCTTTTTGGTGATGTTGGTGTCTTCATCAAAACCGTGCCAAGGTCAGGAGCAAGATCTTCTTCACACTTATTCTGATCACTCAATCATATGTAAGTTCTCAAATAATAAACATTTTCTTCATCCCAACTATTATCCTCTTTAAAACTTTAACCTAACCAATCATTTTAATTGCATGATAATGAATACTTGTTGTACTCTATCAAGAGAAAGATTAGAAAGTAGTCGACTGTATGAGTTTGCTTGTTCACTGCAAATGAATTCTGCAATTACAGTAGCATGAAAAGTTCAGGAGCAGATTTAGTATAATGTTAGGAACTTTTGGAATCGTGGTCATGAAGCAAGCAGCTAGAAGTTTCTTATGGAGTGAAAAACTCGTTAACACAACTTTGCTTTCTGCTAGAATATTTAGTAGCGAAAGAATGACGTGCTCCAATTGAAGCATGAAGTAACTAAAAGGAAGAAAATGCAAATGAAAAATTACACACGAATAGACATTTTCTATTTCGTTTTCCTATGTCCAATGTATTACCACTAATAGGATTCTGACAAATATGTATTAACTAAATATTAAATTATTTTTAAGTTACATTATTACGCATAACAGTATTTAATTGGTTGAGAATAGAGAGATAAAAAATTTTAGTATAAATGATTTGTGTTTGTTAAGTGATATAGTCCTATGGCATCATTGGTCAATTGTCCGTGCCGGTGGTCTTATGGTTAGGATAAAAAATTTAAGGAATGAGATAATGAAGGTTGAAGGTTCAAGTCTTACCCACAATAAATATAACTAATAAAAAATTGAGTTATAAGATGGTATGACGGTTAAGACTTAAGACTCACACATCCACAACAAATACTAACCTAGTAGCATTTGCTTCTAAAAAAGTCATTGGTCAATTATCAAAATTTGATTTCTTCACACTCTTTGAGAGATGAGAGAGACAACTATAGTCTCCAATGAAATCTCTCATAAAAAAAGCAAGAAATACCCTAACAGAACCTAAAAAATATTCACATGTCGTCATCACCCTATTAGAAAGCACCTATACCAAACTAGAAAAATTCATAAAGAAGAAAATGATGGAGTACGTTAAAAATATTAGCTATTGCTAATTTTCTATTCATGTTTGTTTTATTTAATTTATTTTAAATATATTAGCTACCGGTATATACTGAGACTCATCTTTAGGAGGTTATATATAATTCTATAAAGATTTATTTATACTAAAGTTAAGTTAAACTCAATCTTAGCTGTTCATTTTTTTAAATATAACGGATCGTAAGGGTGAGTGAAATAAACGATGAGAGGAAAAAAATTAAATAACTTTTAAGTTTAACACATTCGGTATGTTGGATTTAAGAAAATGAATAGCTGAGATTGAGTATAACTAGTGTAACTTAATCTTGGTGTAAATAGATCTCTCATCACAAATATTAGCTATTACTATTCAACTTTTTATCATTTTAAAGATAGAATTTTCTAAAGAAAAGCAAAATAAATGGGTATTTGGCAATGGCATAAGCTCTATTTGGCACAACTAGCTTATAAATTAGCTAAAAGCTTGTAGGCCAATTAAGAGCTTATAAAATATAGTTGAAATATTATAATATTTGATAAGGTAGCTAAGTAAAAAAAATTATTAGTTAAGATTATTTAGTAATCTAGTTGATAGGATCGCTTATAAATTAGGAGTGAACGCACTCGATAATCTAATTAATTCAAACAAAACTATTTAGTAAGATAAGCTAAGAAACTAGTTGATAGGTGTAAAATAAAACACAACACTTACCTATAAGTCATAAATCATCTAAAATAGCTAATCAAATACTAGCCCATTAAAGAAGCTCCATTGTCAAACGCAATCAACAAACTTATTTTTATCAAATAAGCTAGTAGTTGACGTTCCTCATAGTATTACCAATCACACAACTAACTTACAAGCTACCTCACTGATAGTAGTTGTCAAACATCTCTCTATTCCATTTTTAGTAGAAATTACCTTAATTATTTATTATATTGTTTATCATTTGATATTTTCTAACATTTTTTACAAGGTTTTGTAACTAATTGCTATCATAAGGTACTAGTTTTTTTATCACTTTAGAATTAATTCAAGAGTTCTAGTGGTTGGTGGCATCAATTGTTTTTCACCATTAGCGAACTTTGCAAATGAGATTTAAAGGATTCGAATGCTAGAGTTGGCACTATTTTAAAAATGATTTTATCCTGATTATCAAATTTCAAGTTTGAGGATTAGTCAAACAACATAAACAAAAAAGAGTTAATGTAAAAGTATAAATTTGATATATCGTAAACTATTATAGTTACCACTCTACAAATTACAATACCAATCCATTTCTTAAGCCTGGCCCATCATGAACCTTTAGGTCAGGTCAAGCCTGCAAACTGCAAAGTGAATGAATTTTAAAAAGTTTGTATGTATTTGCATAGACCCCATGTTTTGATGGGTTAACATTTGATGTGTCATACTTTCTGTTACTCAGTTGATGTATATTAGATTTGAGATGATATTTTCTATCGTAAAAAGAATGTAAATGTATATATCATCACTTTTGATTAGATAAAAAATATTTAATTATTAAATTTTTTATTTAAATATATTTTTATAAACTAATCACAAGTAGATTACATATAGAGTGATATATTTTTTGGATAGAAGATGTATTTCCGTTGGAATTAGACCTGATTTTTTTGAATTTAGACTTACAAATTCTCAGAAAACACATCTCTTCAATTATTAATTACTTCAGTTTAAAATGGGAATTTGTCATTTAGGCTGTCATAACCCTAGTTTAAGAGTTAATCATTTTGTTTTTCCCATGCTTGTTGATTTTATTTTGCATGTGGTATTTATATTATTTTCTTACACAAGCAGTTTCCAAATTTCTAAAGAACTTAAATGACAATTTGCAATAATTGGGATAATGGAATCAGGATTAACGTCCTTTTCAATCACACGAGCCCTAAGTTTATGAGGAAAGATGCAAGTCACTAATATTATTATAGGTTATGGATAATGTAGCATATATACTGATTTCAGGGTAAATATTTATTTGTTACATTCAGAATATCATATACTATTTATTTATATTACTTTTTTGAATAATCAATAATAATAAAATATAAATGATGGATAACACAATAACATTATATAAAACTCATTTATTATCAGTACACTTTATTTTATTTTTTTTTGTACATAAATATTACACTGTATTTTTTCAATACATTTGAGTCCTAATTTGAAAAAGTTGGGTCCAAAAAATAATTCACATAAACCTATCGCATTCCCTCGCCTTCCCGCGCATTTGATCTAATGAGTAGAGTGTAGAGTGTACATCGCGATTACCAAAAACAAATGGAAGAATTAGAACCATGGGAAGCACTTGACGTAGACGATTCTGATCTCTCTTCATTTCTCCGCCCTTGCAAACGTCACAACCCTTCTTCCCCTAACAACTCTCAACCACCGCCACTTCACCTGATTCCCGGCCCAGCCGGTGAAGTTCAGGCCGCCATGATTCACCGCAGAGCTCTATCTCACCGGCTGTCGCCTGTTTTACCCACGCAAGAGTTCATACGAAGGGCTATCCAAAACGGAAGTGACCAAACCGATCGCGATTTTAAATCCAACGCTTGGCTTTCTGCTTTGGAATTTGTTCGTCGAGGAGGTGAGTTCTTAGTTTATGTATCGATTTGAGTGAACGTGATACTTTGTTGATTTTGTTGCTGATTCTGATTGATTTTTTTTTAATTAGGGATTGGTGATGGTGATTGTGTGGTGAATGAATCTGTTACGCGTTTGAGCTTGATCAAGAAGCATCGCAGTTTTGGAATTGTACCTCAGGTACTTACTTCCAATACTTAATTACGGTGAATTGCAATTAGGATTTGCTCAATTATACTTGACTGTTACAATCTGACTACATGAGGAGAGCCTAATCCTGTCTTAAGTATTTGAGTTTGCTATACTATCCAATATGAAGTTTGCACTTTAGTGGCTGTCGTCCATAACTTCTATTACTCTATCGATATTGACCTGATGATAACACTTTCTATTTCCGTGACTGCATTCACCTATTAGTATTTATTAATATACCTTAGTCCAGCCCATATATAGCCATTTTTGTTGCACAACTGTCAACCGACAATGAAAGATCCGATTGGTAGGACTTTAAAGCGAATGAGGAAATCTCAATCCAAAATACTAATATATTAGGTGGGAGAGCCTCATGATTTAGTAATACCATATTGAGTTTGTTTTGCTATTCAATGTGGACTCTTAACATTGGCACCGTATTGTTTTTAGAGTTACATTCACATCCCTTGAAATAGCTAGCTATCAACTTACTCTTTACTCTTACTTATATCATACTGTAAAAGATGTAACCTCTGTTTGGTAGATGAGTATAATTAGTTAAACTTTATGGAAAGTCAATAGACTTTATCTTTGACTTCACCTCCTGGATAGATTCAATAATCATTACCCTTACCTTTACTACAGGGATGGACTTCCATGAGAAATGTTTTGAATGTAGTTAAGCTAAACTTTAGGATAATCGAATTATTTCTCACCCATCATCATCGTTATTTATGGATAAAATTGATCCACACAATGTTGTGAAATTCTTATATTTTGAAATTCTAAATACGTCCTAATATGCATTAGTTTTTAATTGAACCGCTTCTAATCATAAAATTTTAATTAACCATGTCCTTAAAACTCTTGTTGGTAAAATACCTATTTAAATCTTGTTTGAAGTTTAATCACCAAACTAAAATCTTTTGATCCGTAGGGACTTATTTAAAAGTTGAATATTGTAAAGACTAAAGATCAAAAGATTAATTTAATCTAATTATGTTGTGCTTTTTATTTGGATGCGTTATAATTGCAAACAGGTTGTTGCTGTTATCAAATCTTGCACTTTGAATGGTTTTGGAGATATGATGGTGACCCTCAAGGTATTATTACTACGGCTGCTGTGAATGTAATATCCTGCAATTAGGCATTGAGTTTTGATAGTAATGACTGACATAATCAGGATCCTACAACTACAATTGGTGCTACTATACATCGTAAAGTATTCACCGAGGAACAATTTAGGAAGGATATTACTGTTGGTTCTGCTCTAGTCCTCCATAAGGTCTCTTACTTTGGTGTTCAGTTTTTCCCTGCTTCAACTTTTGTTTTCTTTTTTCTCAGAACAACTTTTATTCTAGAAACAAATTTTGCTTGTTTGTATTCAATTATTAACTTTTCAGGTTGCTGTGTTTTCTCCTACGCCCTCTTCATGTTATCTCAATATAACATTGCGCAACATAGTCAAGGTATCAACTCATCACTCTTTTACATTTCATTTCCCCCCTCTTTTTCAGCATATAGAATTTATTCCAAGCAAGTCTTAATTCAGTTGAACTGAGTGTAGTCTATACCATTTGCTTTCCTTGTTAGGAACTTGTAAAGTAAATCGTAATGAGAATGAGATGCCATTTTGGACCCTAATTGCTTTTCCTTGATGGATAGTTGAATGAGTTCCATTAACAAATATTGAGAAGTATTCTTTGTGTGTGTGCTGATAGCTTGTTTATGTTACATAGGTCTTTTCCAAGGAGACTGGACCTCCATCTGAACAAGTTTATCCTACACAATCAGTGAGACGTCCTACATCTAGTATAGGTAGCTGTTTAGCATTCATATATAGCAGCAATATGCCTGAAGTTCTTTCGTTAGATCCTCTTGTCTTCAGCAGTTGTAACTGACAACAATGAGTTCTAGAAAATCCTTATATGTTCTTGCTCATTAGTTTTGCATTCTTTGCAACAGAAAGAAATGAAAAGTCTTGGAAAGAACTGACACCACTGCTAGGCAATACGCTCTCTCCGCCGCAGAAAAGAACTGAAGGAATCATGACCAGTCTCAGATTAGATTTAAGGTGTACAGAAGTAGCAAGTAGTGATAAGCAAAATGAAGAAAATTTGGTTCAAACAAGCTTCCACTCTGATCATGGAAACGAGGGAAACCAAGAAAATGTTTTAGATAGAGAGAAGTTATCACCAAGACAAGATAATGCTCATATACCTGTGGAAGTAACCTGTGGTGGTGTGCTTGAAAGTGAGATAGGAGATCAGCCCAACCCTCCTAAATTGGGTGAAGGAGACAACTTAGCATGCAGTGCTCAAGGAAATAGTTCTTCAACAACTTCAGCTTGTACATCTAATGGTCAAGAATCTGGGATAAGTGATCACTTGTATAAACAAAAAGAGATTGTAAATCCAGAAAATTCGATTCCGCAGTGGACAGATGAACAGCTGGATGAGCTTTTAGCATTTGACTGAGATAGTAGTTTTTGTTTGTCAGAGTAATGTATTCAACATGATGATGCTGATATATGGAGTTTAGGTGTCTTGGTAGTCCATTTACAGGTTTTGGCAGCTTAACATGGTCTTGGTTTTATGTAAACATATCCACAGGACTAACATCCATGGTTAAATACTTGGCTGGTACATTCTTAATCATGCCGACTCCTTTAAGGACTAGTTATGATAGCTATTTGTAAACCACTAGCTTCCAATATGGATCTGTTTGGAATTACACACTATCCTATTCCTACTCAAATTTTGATCAGCAACAATTGATCTCTCCAATATAATGGTTAACATTTATCTTACCCACAGCACTCATCTGCCGTTGTGTGGAATAAATTCAGTAATTTCAATAATAATTTTAATTCCTTTTTTTGCTGTACAAAGGGATGTTGTTACATAATGGTCCACTGATGTGCTAAAACTTCAAGTGTACGGTTGTGTCATAAAGTAATAAGATTAACCATGATGGGACTGGAAATATCTCTTGATTATGATTAGTTAATTATTCCTTATAACATAGAGGGTCGAGAAGATTGAAAATTGTTCCAAATTCCTACATCATAAACTCTAACAATATAATTTTGTTCTCCTCTTGTATATGACATGAAAAACTATGTTGATATCAAATACATCTCTCATCAAAGTTATAACTAGAGGTGTCAAAAAGTACGAATATAATTTATGTATATCAAATTGTAGCCCAAACCCGTCCTAAGCGGGTTGCAGGTTGTGGCGGACGGCCTGCATAATATTAAAAAATTATTTAAATTATAAATTATTTAATCTATTATATATATATATATATAATTTGATATTAATGTATAATTTTTTTAACACACTTCATATACTCAATATAACCAAACTTATAAATTTAATGTTCTGTTTTTGAGTTAAGACGTGAAGTCCACATATATAATTTTTAACATAATTCATTTATTAAATATTTCATTATATTGGACTCTCACTCTATAACACAATATAATTTGGACTTCACTATAATATATAAACTATTAGGCACTATCAAAAATATTATCATTCATGTATGTTCTTTATCAACATTTTTATTATGAACTATTATATTAAATTTGGTTGTGTGGAGTTCTCTATGAGAAAAAATTATGTTGTCTTTTAGTTTTGATGTAAAAGTTATTTTCTTTATTATGTTTTTGTTGTAGAAGTTAAATCTAATTAGGTACACAATTAAGAAAGGAGAAGTGAAATCTATATGGTTTAATGTCTTCTAATTTGATTTGATAAATTATTTTTTTATTGGGCTTAAAAGGATATTATGCAAAATAGGAAAAACAATATAATGTTTAACTTTATAATATTATTGTAATTTATAAATATTTATTGTATAGACATTACTCTATTTTTATTCAAAGTTTGTAACATAATTTTTATTATCTATTTTTTATTATAAGTTTTGTAAAATAATTTTTACCTAAGGCTTATTACCAAGCCAAAGGTTCCAAAAAAGATTAAAAAATAAGGAAAAGCGGATTGCCCGAGCCAGTCAGGGTAAGCCCGAGTCGAGCCCGATTTTCATATGACCAGGCCAGGCTGGGATGGGCTAAAAAACTCGGATACAATAAAAAGTGTCTAAAATGATACCCAAACCCTATAAATTTCCGGGCTTTGGCGGGCTGGCCCGTTTTGATACATCTAGTTATGACGATGTCAGTTATGTAGATAGAAGATTTTTTCCTCCAATGTGTCATTGTAGAATGGTTGCTATTGTATACACATCAAAGACTATGAAGAACCCAAAGAAACAATTCTATGAATATCCATATTTCAAAGTTGGCACTATTATTTTTTATTTTCTGGTTTATGCACATAATTCTATGGCATTTGAATTTGGGACAAGGTAATCATTTTTATATTTTGATTGTTACATGAAGGAAACAAATATTATGTGAAGTTTTTTATGTGGGTTGGAGATTGAGAAAGAAATCAAGTCATGAAGGAAGAAAATGGGATGAATCATGCTATAGACAATAATGATTTGTGAGCTAATCTAAAAGAAATTCAAATAATCATGAAAGAACATGTGATATGGTCCATAAAAGTTATAGTTATAGCAGTTGTGTTTAGTATGTTATCTATTGTTAGTGCTTGTTTGATTTGTATTTGCAAGTAGTTGAGGTTATGAGGAAAGAAGTGTGTTTGTGTTTTTTTATGTAAGTTATGGTGATGTAATCAAAAGGCATAATGCTAGTTTTGAAGTTATAGTTATGTAAGTTTTGAAGTTATAGTTATGTAAGTTTTGAAGTTTTGTATTATCAATGAAATGATGTTATGGTTCTGTTTTATTTTTCTGCAATTGGTTTTGTTACAAGTTTCAGGGTTCTGCTCACATTTTTCTTCTTCAAGTGAAATGTGTACTCTTCCTTCAAATTAATTGCTTATGTCATCCTTAAATTAGGTTGTGTCACCAACCTTGATTCAAATTTTTTAGCAACTCAATCCCTACTAGCAGACTTATTTTGGAAGGTCATGCAACACGTATGTTCTGGGTTGAAGGTTTTCAGTTGATAGGTGTTCAACCTATTGTCCCTAGAACAAATTTCAATCCAACCACATTCTAGATTTGCACAAACAACTTTTGCCTTCATCAGATTATTCTTCTTCTATTTTATTTGTCTGTCTAGGAAGATGTTGTAGTCATTGACAACATCTTTAAAAATATTGAGATTTCCAAACTCCATTCTAATCTCCAAATGGACATGTCTGAATGCATTGTTTTCATTGAACATGGAGTATTTAGTAAATGCATTCCCTTCATCAATGGTAGAAATAAGGGTATGGATATATTCACTATTAGAGAATATACATGATCCTCAAAAGAAGCTCCAGATTGTTCAGGTTCATGTTCAACACCTTCAAGTTCAGGTTAAGTTTTAGTTTCAACACCTTCAAGTACAGGTTCATTCACCTTATCACCAGCCTCAGGTTCAGGGGTAACATTCTCCTTCAATGTCTTCTTCTTCTTCGGGGATGACTTCCTTTTCTTCAAGCCTGACTACCTTTTCTTTGGTGTTGACTTCCTTTTCTTCAGGTTTGACTTCCTTTTCTTTCTCTTGTTACTGATACCTTCTTGAACAAGGTATTCATCTTTATTTACTAGTGTAAAATCAGGTGCAAAATCAGCTACATTATTAGCAGCAGGTTCATCAAATTGAGTTACTGATTCAGAAGGTTGAGTTAAAGGTTCAAAAGGTTAAGTTGCATTGGCAGCAGGTTCAGAAGGTTGAGTTAAAGGTTCAAAAGGTTAAGTTGCATTGACAGCAGGTTCAGAAGGTTGTGGTGTATGTTCACAACTTCCTTCATGCAATGAATACATTTCCAAATCATTATCATCTTCAAGTTGAGTAATAGGCTTCTCAATTTATTCTTGACCATATGATTCATGAGACACAAATTTTGTGTCTTCCTCATTCAACACAAGAGTATCAAAGTAGATATGCATCACATTATCACCCAACTCATTCACATTATTGGCATTCAATGCTGCAGCCACCATTTCATTAATATTTTTATCCTTCTCCAGTGCCATTAATCCACTCTCCAAAAATGGATCTCTAGGGTTTTGTCAATACATTGCCTGTAAATCGTAATAACCACACTGAACAAATGACATCTTCAAATCCATTAAGTTTACCAAATCCATGTCCATAGGGGGCTTTCTCTCAATTTTTTCATGCATGTACCGGAAGTTGTTATCAATGTCCATCAAAAACCAACCTCCATGGTGATAAACAAAAACTATATATTCAGATATTTGTATCAGTGTTAATATATTAAATGCTTAAAAGAACAATTAACACAAAAGAACAAAAATTATGGTAAATATAATATCACACAAACAGAATAAATGAATGGACAAATGAACCCCAAAACAACCTAATATACAAATATTAAACTACAAATGGACCACAACATAGATTAAAAAACATAATTGAGAACACGTTTAGAAAAAATAAAAGGGATCACATGCATGAAAAAACAAGGTACCACATACCTCAAAATCGCAACTTTGTTTTGCTTTGCTTTTCTATAAAATGATGGCCACAACCTCCAAAATATGTTGTAGATGAATTAATTGAAGCTTTGTTTTGCTTCTATTTAGCTTTAGACAATGATAGATTTGGGTTTTTGAGGGTTAAGATGAAGGAAATGAGGTGTAAGGTTGAAGAAGTTTGTAGGAAGAAGTATCAAGGAAGAAGATGGAGTTTCTTAATTTTTTTTTCAAAACTTTTATATGCAAAACATCATTTTGCTTACTCTATTAAAAAGAATATGCAAAACAACGTCATTTTGTATGATCCAAAATTTAAAAAAATAATTGAAACTTTTTATAAAAAATTATTGTTTAAAAAAAAAGATGTCATTTTGTGAGAGAAATTAAAAAAAAAAACTTCTGATTGATAACATAATAACTTGTATACATAGGATCATCAACAGAGGTCATGTTAACCCTTAACATGTCACACAAGCAAATCTATTACAATTAACGAAACCAAGATAACGAAAAGACTAACATGACTCGACATTGAATTTGTTGGAGACGAAAATGTCACTTCAAATATTTTTAGGGACTAATTGGTACCCACGGAAAAAATAAGGGACCAAAATGAATAATTACTCTAAATGATTTACTCCATAATTTTTTACAAAATATTACACTCTAATATTCATTTACTTGTGTAAAACTTACCATCAAGTGCAGAGTTTAGGATTCTATTGGCATAACGACTTGAGCACTATCAAATGGAATGCTTCCATTTAGGCAAAGATTAAGAACATAGAATAATACAATCTAATTTCAAGAACAATGCAGAAATATAAAATTAGCAATTGTGCTTTTTTTCTTTCTCGAGAATGAAATAAAAGATTCTTTTGTTAGAGTAGACCCAATATTTCATTCCAAATTAAGACACAAGATCCCCGACTTTGGAATGAATCAGTGGATAAGCATATACCTCACTTGACTATCATTACAATCCAAATATATTTTCCTCGTGCAAAATTGGGACTCATTCTAGCAATAACACATTATTGTGCCACAGAACCTACTATCGGAACCGATGTTTGATTTCCATCCATGGCTATAAGTTGCCTTGCCATGAAGAACAAAAGAATCATTATCATTTTGCTGATACTCCTGTATGATTATTCGGTAACTAGAAATGCACATCGATCATCTCGATACGTCACCAGCTTAATGATTTTTGGGTTTGTATCTCGTGTACGCAATCATATACCCTACTGGAATAGCTTCCTCAACCTTTCTGCAGCTGAAGCTGCCCTTTTGTTTGTTGGCTCAAGTACAAGGGCATATTTATAATCTGCATAGCAAAAGTTTTTATTAGAGCATACAATTCGGGAAGTTCTTAAATTTTCATTTGACATCTAATGACAACAATGATAAATAAAAAATGAAACCCATTGATATGTTTGTAATACTTAGCAATCTTATTTTGGTCCGAGACCTTCAGTTTTCGGAAGTCACATTGGATTCCGATTAATCCAAGTTGAGCTAGAAAAAACAAGGCAAAGTGAGACCATTGCCAATTTTTTCCATTCAAAGGACTCAAACTTGAGACCTTGCTTAAAGGTAACCAAATTCTTACCACTCGAACAAAATACTTCATAATACAACTTTAAAACCTATTAATATGTAGTTGTATAGTTGATAATATAACAACAACTTCCTCACAAATAGTTTGAATCAGATGATGGGACAGTCCAATATTCAGCAAAACATGATGTTTAAATTTCCATCCCATATTAAAAGAAGAAATACATAAAAAACAAACCAGAAATCAGCTTAGTATGGGCATCGGTCCAAATTAAGCATTCAAGCATCATCAACGTGTGTGACTGAATTACTTCAAGTGATATATATTTTTTGGATAATTTTAGAAAACGACGAATCTGTAGATGAACGTACCAATAAGGACCACTTGTGTGATTGATCACACTGGTGGTTAATAGGTTCCTTTTTTGTAAAACAATGTTACATATTGGCTTTCTCGAATAGCCTCATCAATTTATTAAAGGAATGATAAGAATGATGCTCATCAATGTGAGAAAAAATAGAGATCTTACCATCAATGGCTTCCTTGTAGTAGCCTAGCATCTCTCTAGCTGTGCCTCTACGGAAATAGGCCTTCACATTCTGAGTACAACAGAAAATGAAGGGATGTTACTATAAAATGTTCATGGATGTCACTCATGGAAATATACAATAAGCAGGAAGATTAACAAATTTCATGGAACTTCATATGAAATGTACAAATTAAACATTAGTATTAAATTCATGTCTACCCCATATTTCCCCATAAATATCAATGGGTGAAAACCATAGCTACTAACTCTATTTTTTCTCGTAACTCATAAGAATAGAATATAGAAATATTATGAATCCAGATTCCAAAAATTTAAATTGTTGTACCTAATCATACAACTTCAAACGTACTTGAAATTAAATTAGGTCATCAGTACTGACAACAATATGGTAGACTTATAAGTACGAAGTTCTTCGAAGACAGGAGTCACCTTTTTGTCAAGGCTAATTGCTTTTGTACAATCCACCTCAGCTGGCACGTAACTGGTTGAGCAGAGGAAAAAAATTAGACGATGTTTTCGATGCACTTATGAAAAGGAAACCTGCGAGAACACATTACCTCCCAAGTTCTAGAAATGCTTGAGCCCTGTTACTATAGTATGTTGCATTATTACCACTGAGCTTGATAGCTTCTGTATAAAACCCAATGGCTTTCTGCCACTGCTTATCCTTGTATGCTTGATTTCCCTGAATTATTAGATTAAGGAGAACAGGCACAAAAGTGAGAAGTGATGGTCAAAATATCAGATGTGGTTTATATAAAATGCAGAGGATTGCTCATGTAAACCATATCTTAGGTTCATAACAAAACAAAACATCACGAAACTGTATGCAAGTGTGGAAATGGCGTAGATACTTCTCGTGGACTCAAAGCTTGCAAAGGAATAATGTCAAATTACCAAGATGGTTGAAAGGAACCAGACAAAATATAAAATAGTTTTATGATAGTTGCAGCTTTCTGCCAACAATTTAGCAAATAGCCTGATGCATCAATCCAATTCCACCTTTGTTAGAATAGATAATAACCTCAAACAAAAAGACAATATACATCAAATAAAATTCATGAGTTGCATGCAATACAACTGTCTACATGTAATAGAGTAGAACGTGAAAAGGAAAGGTCACTTGTTCAATAGTTAACCATAGCTGCAGTGCTTTATACCAAATGAATGTTAATAGAAAACTCCAAAATAATATTATTCATCAATATTAGACAAAATATATACATCCCATGGAGATAGGAAAAACAAACATGACATGTAGAATATATGAAAGTATATTAGAATATCTACATGATACTTAGATATAGAGAGAATATCTCATACTATGATAATTATATCTTAGATTTTGTTTAGAGTAACATAGAAGATCTCTTAGGATCGAGATTACTTTATTTTATCCTTTATGATTTGTTTCCTTATATAATTAGGAGTCTGTTATTAGTATAAATAGGGGTTCATATTATATCCTTTATATCACAATATCATCACATCATCATTCACAATATTATCAATACAATTTACTATTTTGATCATTCTTTTTTCTCCTTCCATATCTAAGCCCTGTAATTTCAACAACATGAAGAAACCCAACAAACATAAGAAAAGTTCATGGATTGTAAATGGAAGACAATTTGTAGTCTGTAATAGCTAAGATTTAAAGTTATAGTGACATAGCAGTAAAACTATGCCTGTAATTACAATCAAAAGCAGATAAGCACTGAACTTATCCGAAGTCATAACAGCAATACCTTCTCTTTGGCAATTTCGGCAGATTCTTCCTTACTCACAACTTTTTTTGATGATTTACTTTTGGCAGCAAAATCAACTTGCTCTTGGAGAGTTGTATACATGGCCTGTAGAGTGTCCAGTAGAAAGCGATCACCACCATGCCAAGCTATCAAGGACACTGAAACATGATACTTGTCATAAAATCCTAAAGGTATTGTGACCTGAAAGGATAAATCACCAGAATATGGATGAGTGATGCATAAAGGTATAATTCCATCTTTGATAAAAAACCAGACAGCCTAAATGCAATTTTGATTTAGGAAATAAATTTATGTTCAAAATATATCAATAAACATGTACGGAAAAAGCCCCAAATAACAGTATGAGAGTTTCATGAGGGGTAGAATTTTACCTGACAGCAGCCTGATATGCTAGCAATACTTAACAGACTAAGTGCACGGCTCTGATAGTCCTCTGATACAATCTCCTTACCACCCAATTTTGGAGGAGGATCAGCTACAGTAGGGATCACCAAAATTCCTTCGTCCTTAAAAAGCATCAAAATGTATCAAACTCTAAACAATTAAGTTTTCTTCATAAGAATACACCTTTTATAGCATTAGAGTGTACCCGACCCCATTGAGTGGTAAAAGGCTTTGTTGTTATAATATAATTTTTATAGGATAATTTTTTTTACTATCACTCGATTGTAGATTTAGTCATCAGTTTTTTCAAAATGTTCACTTTCAATCTTCTAAAGGATAGGTCTGCCGGATGCATTTCACAGTATACTTTCAATTGTTTAGATAGGTTCCGGCTCATTCAACCAATGCTTTGGTGACCATATACCATAATTTTATTAAATTCAGCATGGTTTTTAACTCTTGAACAATCACATATTAAAATCACCCTATTACGCACTCTCTTCATCCTTGGAAGTACAAAAAGGTTCTTCTCTAATTTAAAAAGAAAAGGAGAAGGAAGAAATTCTAGAAATTTAATCAGTTAGCAATTTTATTACACTATGGAATACTGTAAGATATAAAAAATTTGAGATAAAAAGCTTTAGATGATGCATGCCAAATAAGAATGAGACACATGATGATCAAGTTAAAATCTGAAGATTTAAGATGTGAAGCGGTGAAAAATCATTACCTTCAAAAGTGTATTTATAGCAGCACGCATCTCACTTCTAACATTTTTAGTCTTCTCAATTTCTACATCAGATATCTCCAACTTTTCATGCAGTTGTGCTGAGACAGCTGCATGGAGATCAGGCTTTACTATGTTCATCCACTCATCATGACTAAGTCTGAATTCATGTCTGTGCAAATAGATTGACAAAATAATCTATTAAAGGCGGGAACTGACGACTATAGTACACAACAGCGTTAAATTATGTACATCCACAATGAGATACACTAATTGAAAAGAAAAGTTGTATGGTTAGCTGTAATTAGAATGGAGATCGATTGCAAAATTGTTAAATGAAAAATAAAGAGAACCAAATGAAAATGAGAATTAGAATCATAGATTAAAAAGCACCCCGTTCTTGCCCATCCAGTGTTTATCATAAAATTACAAATTATGATATTTCCATGTAACAGAAACTAACTAACCTTTGAAGAAATTGCATAATGTTAGCAAGTGACTTCAATGAAGAAACTTTCAGTTGACCATTTGTTTTCTGGCTGGGGGACTCCTTCAAGCTCGGAACTTTAGAAGTTAAATAGTCCTCAAGATTTATATGCTTTAATACTTGCCCTGAAGACAACCGATGTTGATAAAAAATAAATTGAGTGTAAACTTATGGACATAGTAAAACATAACAGAAAGAAACAAAACACAAAAAATGAGGCAAGAGCTTTCAATGATGATTGCAACAATAGGAATTTATTGTATATTGTATAAGACTGAAAATAATGACCCAGCAAAAGAACATACTTCCAAAAAGCTTCTCAGTGGCATTGATCACCAACTGAGAACTCCTGTCAAGAGGGACATTTAGATATTGAAAACAGTCATCTGCTATAAGTATTTGCCGAGGATTCCGTTGAATGACAAATGGTGCTTGTATAAGTATATGACCAACACGGCGCAAAATATTAGGATCCTTTGCAAACCAACCTGCAAAAAGCATTTCAGATTTTTAAAAAAATATTAAAAATGCAGCACATGTCATGGTAATACTAATAGCATCCGTATACAAAAACTATGATGCCACTAACAACCAGCCAACTACAGTAGGGAAAAAATTAAAAAAAGGTCGAACAGTTATAAGAGAATGTCTGTTTTTCCCTCTTCTTTATACCACACAAATATACTAATCACTCGAATATATAAATAAATTAACCACTTAAACGCAAAAGCCCATAAATCAAACCAGAATTAATAATTGATTTATTCATACCAACAGTGTCCAGACTTGTTGAAACAGGTATAATTCCCAAATGAGAAACAGCACCATATGAAGGTCGAAATCCAAGAATGCCACAAAATCCAGCAGGTACTCTCACCCCTCCAACAGTATCAATACCTGTTATGTACAATGGTGCAATAGAATCAGAAACATATTCACATACTGTGGTATTAGCATATGGTGGTATTAATCTAAAAATTACGTAGATAAAAAATCCAGATCGAACATCCTTCCTGTGATGTCGCAGCAAGAATGTAAATCAGAGAAAAACAATGATTTCAAGGTTACAGATATACCTCCATTAATATCATAAGTCACACATGTCAAAGCAAGAATATTTTATTGCCAATAAAAAAAAGTGTTGACATAGTTGAAGATTCAAATGTCTGGATTTTAAAAAGTTTAGGACACCTTTATGAATGAATTATGGTCAAAACTCATTCAAACTGTAAGTTTAAATGCCTATTGTTGATTCAAAAGACAAAACGAGAAACGAAGCATGCACCAAGAAGAACATTAGGCAGCACTCCTAGTGGTAATAGGCTCACATCTAAAAGAAAAGATAATGCCTATTCCTACTAACCATCCATTAGATCTTTTCACTGACCAAATTCAGCTTCTAATCAACCATCCATTGGCCAAGAGTGTAGTTGGCGTCAAGTCTACTACTATGCCACCAGTCAAAAAATTCAAGTATCGAGATATATAAAGAAAACAAACTTGATAAAATTTATAATACAGCAGTCCTTCTATTGGGTTATCATGGTTTCTCAGAAGACCTTACTCCAGCCAAGAAACAGACACAAACAAATAAAAAAAGACAATTTCCTATAGAGCTTCTTTAATGTCATCAATAAGTGGCATTCCTTGGCACAAGTCTTTTGGAAATACAGGCAATGATGATGATAAGCAATTAAAAAGATATTAAGAAGCTCACCCAATGAGAAATCAACCAAATTAGCAGCTACTGCCACAGCAGCACCACTAGAGGAGCCACCTGGAACTCGAGCAGGCACAGCAGGATTGGTTGGTGTTCCATAATGCTTGTTTATGCCACTGATACTGAGAACAAAGAATATCCAAAACAAATTTTTTTTCTCAAATAGAAAGTATACAAGATGAAATAGTAGGAAAAAAATCAAAGTCACACTAAACCTGCCACACACTGGTGCATATCATTTACAATCCTTATTACCACATCCGTAGTAGCCAAGTTATATTTAGTACTCTTTTTGGGGAGACAATTACTATATCCTTTTTTCTAACAGCATTTTTTACTTTGGATTTGTAGCCAGGAGATTATCTTTTAGTACTCCATTTGGTTAACCAGAACAGTCAGCTCAGCACATATATCTTCAACAAATATGAGCAATTATGTTAGCAAGGAACACAAAACACCACACTTGCCACGAAGCCAGAGACCAACATTTTATGTTGACATGTCACTTTGAAAGAAAAGGAAAAACTACAAGGACCCGTAGAGGTAGCTTAACAGTTTTGCTCTTTAGTTAGGGGGCGTTTTGGATAAACTTTATGGAAAGCTTACTTGGACTGATGAGAACAGCTTATGAAAATAAGCTTATAAAAAATAGTTTATGACCTACCTATAATATTTTCTTAACTAATTTGAATAAGTTTATCAAAAAAGCTTCTAAAAATATGTTCTTAATTAAATTGTTTACTCAAGCATGCTCTTAAGTTAAATCGAAAGTAGTCTAAAGCAAGGAAAAACAAGAGAAAATGGTACCAACCCATAGGCTAGGCCGTCCACAACGGTTGTTCCAACGCAGGTAGCACCTCCTTCAACAAGAGCAGAAACAGCAGGAGCAGTGGAAGAAGCAGGTTCGTGTGTCCTTTCCCACTCAGGATGCCCAAACGTAGAGACATGCCCCTCTATGTTAAATCTGATAAGCATATCACAACATTAATTTGTTTAATTATTTGGTTTAATTTAGAGGTAACAATTGCTCCAAACAAAATTCTAAATTTGCAAACAAACTCGTATATATGATAATACTAGTTTAAAATGCAAAAACTCAATAGCTTATACAAAATTCTTCCACAATTTACATTTTGTACATACTGTAGGCTTAAAATTGAAAACCCATGATTAAAAAGAACAAGTATTGGAGTAATAAACAACCTCATATATGATACTAGAAACTCATTTAGCTTATATAAATTCTTCCCGAACTACCCCACACCCCAACATATAAAATACCATTTTTTATATATGTGGTAAGCTTAAAATTGAAAGGCCTGGATGAAAAAGGAGCAAGTATTGAAGTAAAAAACAAACTCATATATATCAGACTATCTCCACATGAAAATAGAAACTCAATTAGCTCATAAAATGCCTCCTAAGACCCAACATAAAAAAAATACAAATTTTTACACGCTGTAGGCTTAAAATTGAAACCAGTGATAACATAAGAGCCAGTACTGAAGTAATAAACAAACTTATATACACTGTTCCAAAAACCTAATACCCCCACATACAAAAATCACATTTTTTTAAATGGGTTGAGGTTAAAATTGAAAACCCATGATTAAAAAATGAGGCAAGTAATGAAACAGTAAAAGAAGTGATTAGAATACATACAAGTCAGAGATTGCAAAAGTGAGAGAAGTGAGAGGGTGAGGGGCTTTAGGAGGAGCAGGTTGAGGAGGAGGAAGAAGCTGAAGCTTCTTAATGAAAGCCCCAAAATCTTCTTTGATAGTTTGTTTCAACTTTCTTGAGATTAGTAGAACACCAGCTAAACCTAGTCCAAGTAAAACCCATAAATTGGTTGATTGAGAAGCCATGTTTTTTGTTTTTGTGACAAAAAAGGTTGAAACCTAGAAGAGTGGAGAAATAAGTTGAAGAAGGTAGAAGATGATGAATAGAATGGATAGATAGGATTAGAAGGAAGATAATATGATATGATTTGGTGAAAAAAATTATGAATGAAAGTGAAAATTAATTAGTTTGTAGGTTTCTCTTCTTCTCGTCAGCACTTGCCGGCTTAACTTCTCTCCCTTATTCTTCCCAATTTACCTAGTAAAAATAACTTATAATAAAACAAAATTAAAAAAAAATAAACTTATCCTTCAAAACAAACCTGAGGCAAATTTGGCAAATTTATGATGCCATTTTTTGGAACTAATCATTTTAAAACTATATGCTAATTCTTTGATTGTCAGCATAAATTATTCATCAATTTTCTCACAGTGAAACAACAACTTCTAACCTGATTTTTAATTCCTTTTGCATGACACGTGTCAAGCACTTATTGGATAGCTAGATTTTTTAAAAACTGATGAGTGTAAGAAACAAATATTATATTTTCTAATATCTTCATGCATTCTAAAAAGAAAATTACTTGCATTTCATATGTCAATTTGTATTTCCATAATCATAAATTTCAAAATCATAAGTATTACAATGAGTGTAATATCTATGCATGATAGTATAAGGGAGTTGATAGGAGTTGCTACTAGTTGGTATATTCGTCTCGAAAAGGAAAATGTTAAAAAAAAATTGGATTTTTCCAATACCTTTATCTAGCAATATAAATACAATGAAAACTTCGCTCGTGATAGAACTCAACTTCAGAACATGTCGATGAATTAGAGCTAGTCTTTCAAAAAATATTATGCCCAAATATGGAGAGGATATGTCTCTCAAATCTTACTTTTCTTAGAGAATATGAAGAGCTTTACCATCTTCATTAACACTCTTCAAAACCTATATTTTGATCTTATGATAGACAATATAACTTCATAATTTAATACCTTGATTAAAGTAAGAAGCAGAATTGAGCATAGCTTAAAAAGCGAAAAGATCACAACTAATGAGATAGGTGCAAGTGTACCCAACAATCATGACCACATGGTGAAGAAAATAAATACAAGAAACTCAAATTTTGTGGCTAATGAACATAAATACAAGAAACTCAAATATCACTAACAAAGTCCATATTCCAAAACCTCATACCCAAATTGGGGCAACTTCAAGTGATTTTGTCTAAGTCCCTCTCGGTTAAGCCTAAAGGACAATTTGAGCAAAAGTATGGCCCCAACATATCAAATTGGGGTAGTTCATTGGTTTGATCCCATTTTTCAAGTAGAAAGCACCAAAAATCTAAAATCTGGGGCAATGCTGAAGTTGTTGATCATGGATTAATCAAAAATCCTCCAACCAAGAAAAGACAAGGTCATATATTTTGACATTCAAGAACAAAATTTCAAAAGAAATTTCGAAGGTGACCCATACTCAGATACATTTAAGACTGTCACCTAAGGGTGTTCACAGAAAAAATAAACAAGCCAAACAAAAAAAGATTATTAGGTTGGGAACCCTAAAAAATAAGAAAATGAGAGTGATGCTAAGTCTAAAACATGTAAAAATGACTTAGTATCATAATAAAAAGAGAGAATTTTCGTCATGGACCTAAAGTAGGTATTATGAGTAAAAATTATGGAAATTAAATAAATACCTTCAAGGTGAAGAATAACTACCTCTCATCTCAATTGAGCATTGGGGCACTATTTTGACGCCTGAGTTGTGGGTACACATCTGATGTCTCATAGTTTGTGCAATTATATGTGTCATTAGTTGTGATTGGTCAAAAAATAATTTATTATTAATTTTTTAACTTAAATATATTTTTTCAACCAATCGCATGTTATTGATACATGTAATGTCATAACTTGTAGGGCAACAAATGTGCTCATCTGAGTTGCAGCGGTTATTTGGAAATGTTCCCATTAAGATATTAAAGCATTTTAATTGAATCACCCGACTATACACTCAAGTAGTTTTTGAATGATCCAAGTCATTAACATAGAAGAACTCGAATTCTCTCAATTGAAGCTAAGCTAAACAACTATTGAAACCATAATTTTAAGGGTGTTGAAGATTAGTTTTTAAGACAAACATTTTTTTGGTATTATTAAGGGTATCTCCTCACCCTTTTGGGTAAGGAACTAATTCCTTTCGGGATTAATGACTGCCCCTTCCAACAAGTGTCGCTCCTAGATCAACACCTTACAAATTATCCGAATACTAAAATCCAAATTTTCAAGTGCTCATTGTTATTCATCTACTCAACTGTGGTTCATATATGAGGCAAACAAAACCTATGTTCATTCATTATGAGCATCATGCATCATTCATGACATATATAAATATTTTGAAGCATATCACTAAATCAAGTCAAACCATATTCATGCATCAATAGTTGTTTGATGCATCACATAACATATTCTAATACAATCATATATATATATATAAAGCATACAGTATTCTTGCATATTCACACCTTCAAGAACAGCCAGTCAAACATTACTTTTTAAATAAAAAACATTGTGAAACTCAAACGCTGAAATATTATGATGTTGTTGACTTAAACGACAAAATATTTTTTTATAAACATATTGTCGGACTCAGAGACCAAAATGTTATGACATTGTTGAACTCAAATGCCAAAGCGTTCTTCTAACAAAAAATATTGCCAGCCTCAGATACCGAAATGTTATAACACTTTCAATTTAGACGCTAGAACTGTTAGGTATTAGTGGCCTAGGAACATCTAGAAGGGGGGGGGGGGGGGGTTGAATATGTGTAGCGGTTATCGATCACCGCTTCTTGAACCAAAACTCAACTGCTGGAAACAACCCAGTTAATCGATTAACAACACGCTTTAATCGATTAACTATTGCACATAATAGAATGATCAGACAGGCAAATTGCACAATTATTTAGACACAATTGAACAGATATAATACATATATTTTTATGTACAAATATTAAGCATATGGTAGTAAACAAATATCCATAATATTAGTTGCAGATTCAATTTATAATAGCAAGAAACTTAAAGAAGATTAAGAGAGAAAAAGAGTGCACAAAAGGATTTTTATCCTGGTTTGTTTGCTGTCCATTATAAACTACATCTAGGCCTCCCCTTCTGATCTAGGGAGATTTTCTTCTTCACAATATTGAGATACAGTATGAATACACACACCAATTCAATTACAAGCACATAAGACGCTTCTTTCTTAAATCTAGGACTCATAAATTCTTGGTTTAACTCTACCCTTCGCCTGAGAAAACCTTTCTCGCGAAACAGCCCCAGCCAAGATTCTTGTCCTCAAATCAAGACCTCCTAGCCTTGGTGAAGAATCTCAATCTCTATGATGATCTCACACCAAGAGACTAATCCAGAAATACACAAAAAAAACACGTTAAACAACAAGGTATACTAAGCACAATAATGCTTGGAATATAACAAGACAAAGACTCAAAGAATAACCCACTCACTAATCATTTAAGCCATCAAGATTTATGTGATTTAATCAAAAGCAGAATTCAGATAATCTCTCCAAAAATCTATTTAATGCATGAGCATGTGAGCAAGATAAGAATGAGCACATAATTATGCAAAACCGTAAGCAAATAACAGAAATCAGAATAGCGTAATATCTCTCTTCTCACACATGCAATCTCTCTTATAAAATCAGTAAAACAATATGCAATATGCTCTCTAAACAGCCTTATACAATAGCATGCAATGCTGTGGTTTTCTGAACGTTGCCTCTTATTTATAGCAAGTAGTTTTGGCAGTTAGATTCGTTGCAAACAGTTAAACGGTTAAACCAGAAATTAGTTATAACGAATAACAGACTAGTTAATCGATTAAGACTACCCGTTAATCGATTAACCATGCAACAGAATGACACAGTAAACAGTTGTAACAGAAAGCACTGATTTAACAGAAATGCAGTTGAGTTAATCGATTAAGTCATCACGTTAATCGATTAACTGGCGCATTAATGCACATGTTTCAAAAGGTAAACTTCTCATACGTTATGCACAAATTATATACATGTTCTAGCAATTATATTATGCCTAATATGCACATATAACATGTATGAATAATGCATGAACATACAATTAACTAGATGATATGTCTCATGGATATGATATGACAATTAAGATGGCTTGAGAGACTAGCACCTAGGTTCACCTAACCTATACTCACTTACTACGGCACACATCCCAGACTACTTAGAATATAAACTCAAATTATGTCCTAGTCTAGATATGACCAAATGAGCATAAGGCATGTTGATTGTTGAGCCATCTTCAAGCTTTAATAGAACCTCGTCTTCATCAAAACATAGGCAAAGAATTGCTAGTGCTATCCTTGACACTTTGCACCTTCAATCTCCCATTTTTTGATGATAACAAACACCACATCAAAATTCTTCAAATGTTGATGGATTAGCTTGATGATGAATTTGCAGAATGGTTGATGGTTGTTTTTCAAAGATACAAAGTTGACGCACAGTAATCATTATTGCAGAAGCTATGTAAAACAACCTGTAAAAACTATTATACAATCTGCAAAAGACACATGTAACACAACAACAAGCAAACTTTCTCCCCCTTTTGACATTATAAAAAAGATACAAGTATTCAATTCTAGTCAAAAGTCAGGAGAGTTATTATATATAACAAAATGTAATTCATCAATTAATTTGGGCAAGTAACTAATTAACCAGCTGTAAGAAGCTTGAACAAATGCACAAATTTTACATTATTTAATCGATTAACCAAAGGTCTTAATCGATTAAACTGATAGCAAACAACAATGTCACAATTTTAATGGCATGAAGGGTTATGTTGATTCAAATTAAGCATGGAATAATTAAACATTGGACATGTTTGAGCATTTAGCAATAGGCATAATCATTCAATATAAACACATATTCCAACCATGATCAAGATCCATTTAAAACAAGGAAGACTACTATTTGCAACATAATTAGAGGTCAAGTGTGAACAAGATAATTCAAAATTTTAAAGCAGTAATTCAGCAGAAGATATAGAGTTATTACAATCCAAATAAGAGCAGCAATGCAACATAAAAGATAAATTCTCAAGAGGGAACAAGGATCAACAAAGTCCATTAGCTAGGAAGGATAAACTAAGACTCTAAGGGCTCCTAACTAAGGATGAGATGGAGGATTCTGGTTGTCAGGAGGCTTCAAACTGCTACCATCCTTGATGAAGGCACTCAGCTTGTTGAACTCAGCACACAATCTTTTAGTTTGTGAGTCAGCAATGGTCTGAACATAGTTCTGCAAGGATTGGTAATGGTTGTCAATGTAGGCATTCTAACTCTCCTCAAAATTCTCCAAATCTGTATGATATGAGTCCTTAAGAGACTGAAAGTGGAGATCCATCCTATTGTTGAGACGTTGTTCCATAGCATCCATGTAAGCTAGTCCAAAGGCAGGTTCCTGTGATGCATGTCCTGAATGCTCCCCCTGAGTTGCAGCAAATGGCTCTTGGTTATCATCTTGATCATCTTCACCTGAGGGGTCAATATTTACAGTGTTGAAGTCCTCTTGATATTGCCACGTGTTACCGTACTTGTAAATACCAATTATATGAATCAGACTTTCACCAATCAAGTGATCCTTGTCTGAGCAGTCCAACACTATAGTATCCGAAACATCAATATGTAGATAGTCAATAACTCGAGAAATGAAGATACTATAAGGAAGCAACCTTGATTGAGAAGTGGAGACGCTATACACGACCTTCAGAATCTCGTCAGGCGAATTTATCATGATGTTCTCCTTCACAGAAAACATGAACCTCAAATCATTCACTGTAGGTTGTGCATGATTTGTGTTCCTCTAAATCAATATGTAGGCAATCAAGTAGTGTAGGAGTATGTTTTCCACGGACAGTGACCCAACTTTGGTCAATTCGCCTTGAACATATAATTGAGGTCTACACAAACACGACTTATACATTTCAACATCATCAAACGAGTTGTTGTCTACCCAACCACAATCACTTAAACTAGCACCAGTATAAGATAAACCACCCACGTTCATAAAGACATCTTCATTAATCTCAAACAGTTTTCCAGCAATCATCGACCAATACTTCCCATCCTTATATCTAAAGTTAGCATAGTATTCCCTAACTAGGGCAGGGTAAATGTTACCTTTCAATTCCAAGAAAGGGACAGTCCCTTGAGCTTGCAAACCATATGAAAAATCGAAGTTCTGTTCCGCTAGACAAGTCAAATTCGTAAACCGAATATACGTAGGTTTTCTTCCCTGAAATTTCAGCAACCTGGTTTCTTGCAGAATCAATGAATAATATGGGTCCCCGCGGTCCTACCTTGTTTGTTGAGATGGCACGGTTTTTGGGGCACGCGGTGGACGTTGCGCGGTTGTCTTGATTCTCTTAGCATGTCCTCTGTCCATAGCAATCAAACACTGAACCGTGATGAAGGTTAGAGTAAGGTTGAGGGAAACCTAGGGTAGGGTTTTCAATTTGGGGAAAACGAATTTTTTGGAAATGGGAGATGAGGAAGCCGATTTATAGAGTGGAAATGTAGTGGGGTGATTCTGTTTGGGGCTAGGTTGAAGCTTAGGGATGATGTTGGACTTGTTCCTCTGAGATTTGAGAGAAAATGAGATGAATGTGGTTTTGAAAAATGTCCAGAAACGCTCCTGTTTCTGGTATACTGATGTCGTTAATCGATTAAAAGCATCCCTTAATCGATTAACCTGAGTTAAAAAATGCCAGGTTTAAAAGTGTTGGCCCAAGTAATCGATTAACTGATTGACTTAATCGATTAAATGCATCAGATACATCATTTTGGATGTTTTTTTTTAAAAGCAAGCATGGATTTCAAACTTATTGGCAAATGAATTTTAAGCTATCACATATATTTAAAGCTTTTGAACACAGAATCATGGATTATACAAGGAATCATAAGCATTCAACATTATTTATAAAGCATTCAAGAGGGGTCATGCAAGGCAATCACAAATTATCAATCAAGATATTTTTCATCAAGACTTCCTAGTTCTCTTCGAAGAACATAGAAAGTATCTCGTGAGAGGGGCTTGGTGAAAATATATGCTAATTGTTTAGATGTTTCAACAAATTCCAATATACAATCACCTTTTTTAACATGATCACGCAAGAAATGATGCCTTATTTCAATATGCTTAGTTCTAGAATGCAAGACGGGATTCTTGGAAAGGTTAATGACACTCGTGTTATCACACTTAATAGGGATCTTTTCTAGTATGAGCCCAAAGTCCTTGAGTTGTTGCTTCATCCAAAGGATTTGAGCGAAACACATGCCAGCGGCAATATATTCTGCTTCAGCGGTGGACAAAGAAACGCACACTTGCTTTTTACTATGCCATGCAACTAGGGAGCTGCCTAATAAGTGACAAGTCCCACTAGTGCTTTTACGATCCAACTTACACCCTGCAAAGTCGGAATTGGAGTAACCTACCAAGGATAGGGAGGCATCCCTAGGATACCATAATCCCATATTTATAGTTCCCTTTAGATATCTCATGATACGTTTTACAGCAATATAATGCGATTCTTTTGGAAAAGCTTGAAATCTAGCACACATACAAACGCTAAACATAATATCGGGGCAGCTAGCAGTTAAGTACAATAATGAGCCGATTATCCCGCGATATTTGGTTACCTCAATCGCTTTTCCCTTTTCATATTTATCTAGATAACTTGCAGATGCCATAGGTGTAGATGTGTCTTTACACTGGTCCATATTGAATTTCTTTAATAATTCTTGCAATACTTCGACTGATAGATGAAGATGTCATTTTCCATTTGTTTAATTTGAAGCCCAAGGAAGAAAGTCAGCTCACCTATCATCGACATCTCAAACTCCCATGCATCAACTCAGAAATTCCTTACAAAGGATGTTGTTAGTAGATCCGAAGATCAACATATATTTGTACAAGTAAAACATGATTATCTAATCTACGGATAAAGAGAGTGGTGTCGACCAAACCTCTTTCGAACCCTTTTTCAAGTAGGAACAAACTCAATCTATCGTACTAGGCTTTGGGAGCCTGTTTTAGGCCGTAGAGGGCCTTCTTGAGTTTATAAACATGGTTCGGGTATTTGAAGTTTTGAAACCATGGTGGCTGGTCCACGTACACCTCCTCTTGAATATATCCATTTGAAAAGCACTTTTAACATGTTCTAGCAATTATATTATGCCTAATATGCACATATAACATGTATGAATAATGCATGAACATACAATTAACTAGATGATATGTCTCATGGATATGATATGATAATTAAGATGGCTTGAGAGACTAGCACCTAGGTTCACCTAACCTATACTCACTTAGTACGGCACACATCCCAGACTACTTAGAATATAGACTCAAATTATGTCATAGTCTAGATATGACCAAATGAGCATAAGGCATGTTGATTGTTGAGCCATCTTCAAGCTTTAATAGAATCTTCTTCATTAAAACATAGGCAAAGAATTTCTAGTGTTATCCTTGACACTTTGCACTTTCAAGAATGTTCTTTGAAGAAAAACATTATCGAACTCAGACACCGAAATGTTATGACGTTGTTAGACTCACATTCCATAACGTTCTTTAAAAAACATTGTCGGACTCAAGCACCAAAATGTTAAGGCGTTGCTAAACTCATACGCTAAAGTGCCCTTTTTTTAAAATACATTATCGTACTCAAACGTCAAAATTGTGTAACGTTGTTGGACTCAATGCTAGAACTTTCTTTCAAAAACACCATTTTAATTTTATTGTCTTAAGATCCGGCACTATCCCTCAATGCTAGAACTTTCTTTCAAAAACACCATTTTAATTTTATTGTCTTAAGATCCGGCACTATCCCTCAATGCATTCTCATTTCCATTTTTGTTTATAAGATCCAATTTTATCTCTTCATGTGTTCTATTTTAAATTTATTGTATCAAGTTCCGATAGTATCTCTCCATTTGTTCTTGTGTTATAGTTTACTAGCAGTATATTGATGCATTTGTAGGGGTCATTTTGTGCTTTGAAAAATATATTTAATAGTTATAGTTAACTAAAATACCTAAGTTGTTAGTTAAACATAGATATGTATTAGTTTAATAATACAATATAAATATTAAAGTTGTATCACTTGTATGAATTGAAGCAACAAATATTCATGTAAATCAAAATAATTATTATATAAAAGCAAAAAATAAATGTGAGTGGACAATTTAAAGTAATAAATCTTAACGACAAAACTAACGTTGTTGATGTTGAATCTCAATAAATTAAACTTCAATTCAAAATCTTTGTTTCTACGTCAGTGTTTGTAATTCATTACTTGTGAGGACTATGGATAATAAACAAATTAATGCGAAAGTTTCCAACAACTAACAATGTGAAAACAACAAAAATTAAGGAACATAAATGAATGCATAAACAAAGTTTACAATATACATAACAACAAAATCTATAAAATCTACCATGGATTTGTAAATCATGATGGCAAATTAGTTGTTGTATTTTGGATTCCAGACTGCACTACTAAAGTACACCATCATTACATTTCAAGATGCACATCTATGTAATTTTTCATATTGGTGGGTAGGTTTTTATAGGCCAATTAACTTTGTCGAGGGAAGTGCGAAGAATTTTAGAAAGTACTTGAATGAAGTTATTTTGTGTGAACAAACTTATTTTGTAATCTATCATTATGCATTAAGATCTTCTTGAAAATAATTAAAATGAAGCCATTATACCTGAAAAATCTTATAAATCTTAAAACTATTAAAATAGTTATTTCAAAAACCAATATCTTGAGTTCACGTCTCCTACTTATTTTCTTTCTTCATGAGTTTCATTTTAGTTGCAAATATTATTGAATAACTTTACGTGGTTATTTAATGGACTAAGATAAAATGACTTTGTTGTTACCTAGTTAGTGGAAGCTTGGAATGTGGCTTATTCTCTTTAATATGATAATGGTTTAATGTAGCTGATCCTTATGGCTACAATAGTCCAACGTCAAAGTAATTGATAAGTGTTTAGACATTGATGGTTGAGAGTAAACTTCAAGAGAGTTGATTCGATTTTCTTTTTATATATACATAACATGATATAGTTAGTAGTATCATATTAATTAAAAAATCACCAATAAATTTATAATTTCATTATTATTTGATTCTAAAATAAGATTAGTATAGAATACACATTTTATTATTTGACTCTAAAATAATTAGAAACAATATGTTATAATTCTTATTGTTACTATTTTAATATTTTTATGGTAATATTATATTGTAATATTAGAGTCAAACACTAAATTCTAAAACAAAAGTATTCATAATGAGCATTACCTAAAATTTAGAAATCATAAATAATTGAAAAAATATATAAATCAAATATGTGTTATAATGCATACAACTTTTTAAATCTTATTATTGCTTTTAGTAGAATACATGTAAACGAATTAATTACATGATCACAATTAAATTAAATCAAAGATATTGTTTTTCAATAATTTTATTAAAAATAAGAATATTATTATCTTTATTTTAGATTGAGGATTATTATTTTTTATAATATGATTTGATGTTTTAATATTCTGAATTCCTATAATCATAAATAATGATTAAAATTAATTTTAATATAAATAATTTTAGCCAATATTATGCCTTATTTTTTACGTATCACATAGATAAGAATATCCTTTATATTTTTAAATATTTATCCTCATATTTTTTGAAATTTTAAAATTTCATCCTTATACATAAAAGTAATCTCGTGTGAATAGATTTTTCAACGATTTGTAAAATTAAAATAGTCAAAATCAACTCAACTATAAAATAAGATGAAGTTTTGAAAAATCCAACAATGTATGAAATAAAGATATTAACTAAGTAAAAAAAAATTTATAATTTTGTACTATTATTGTCCTATAATGATCAACAATATATATAATTCATCCACTATATATGAATCATAATTGTATAGATTGTTTGCCAACTAATTGTATATATTTATTTATTTGATGAGTATCAATATAATTAATATATTTGACCCTTTAATTTAATTAATTAGTTGTCTATAATTCTATTTTTTAACTGATCCAAAAAATTTGAACTATTCTATTTCCTTAAGACATAAAAAATAGAATTTTTAACTGTTTCTATATCAAGATAATTGTAATTGTAAATTTAGTTTGCAATATTAAAGCAATTGTGTAATATGCTCAATAAATCATATATATTATGGAATTAATGTGTTATATCATCATCTTATTTTATGAAAGTGCATAGTGTCAAGGATATCACTAGCAAGACTTTGCCTATGTTTTGATGAAGACAAGGTTCTATTAAAGCTCGAAGATGGCTCAACAATCAACATGCCTAAAGCTCATTTGGTCATATCTAGACTAGGATATAAATAGAGTCATTATTCTAAGTAGTTTGGGATGTGTACCGTAGTAAGTGAGTATAGGTGAGGTGAACCTAGGTGCAAGTCTCTCAAGCCATCATAATTTGTCATATCATTTCCATGAGACATATATCTAGTTAAATGTATGTTCATGCATTAATCATACATGTTATATGTGCATATTAGGCATAATATAATTGCTAGAACATGTATAGAAGTAGTGCATAACATATGAGAAGTTTACCTTTTGAACCATGTATTTTAATATGCTAGTTAATCGACTAACATTGTGACTTCATCGATTAACTCAACTGTTTTTCTGTTAAACCAATGTTTCTGTTACAACTGTTTTCTGTTGCACTGGTTAATCGATTAATGGGTTGCCTTAATCGATTAACATGTCTGTTTTATGTTATAACTGATTCTGTTTTAACTATTTAACTGTTTGCAACGAATCCAACTATAAAAACTGCCTAGAATAAATAGAGGCAACTTCCAGAAAACTGTAGCATTGCATTCCATTGTATAGGATTGATTTTAAAGAGCATATTTCATTTTGTCTTCTGTTTTTGCAATAGAGTTGCATGTGTGAGGAAGAGAGTTATCATGCTTAATTGATTCTTGATTTGCATATTGTTTTTCACATTCTTATGCTCATCTTTATCTTCCTCACATGTTCATGCATTATTTGTAAAAATTGTTAGAGAGATATAATTGATTTCTGTTTTTGATTAACTCACGTGTTCTTGATGACTTGAATGATTTGTGAGTGGGTTAGTGTTAAGGTCTTTCACTTGTAATATTTCAAGCATTATTGTGCTTATAATACCTTGTTGATTTAATCTTTTTTTGTGTATTTTGGATTGATCTCTTGGTGTCATACCACCACAGAGATTGAGATTCTTCACCGAGAGACTAAGAGGTCTTGATTTGAGAACAAGAATCTTGGTTGGGGCTGTTTCGCGAGAAAGGTTTTCTCAGGCGATAGGTAGAGTCAAACCAAGGGTTTAGGTGTTCTAGATTTCAAGAAAGAAGCGTCCTATGTTTTTGTGTAAATTGAATTGGTGTGTGTGATCATACGTATATTCAATATTGTGAAGAAGAAAATCTTCCAAGATCAGAAGGGGAGGCCTGGATGTAGTTTATAGTGGACCGTAAACGAACCAGGATAAAAATCCATCTTTTCACGTTGTTCTCTCCTTAAATCTTCTTTACTTTTCTTGTTGTTTCAATTTGATTTAATAGCTGATATTTTGTATAATTGTTCACTGCCACATGCTTATTAATAGTGCTTAACCATATATTATTTATCTATGTTCAATTGATTTTAAATAACTGTGCAATTTACCTCTCTGATCATTCTATTTTGTGCATGTGTTAATCAATTAAGACTAGATGTTAATCGATTAACTGGACTGTTTCTAGAATTGGGTTTTGGTGAAAGAAGCGGTGATTGATAACCGCTACACCTATTCAACCCCCTTCTAGGTGTTCCTAGGTCACTAATACCTAACATTTTATTTGTTCATTTAACTTAATTGTGCATAATGTCATTTTTATAATAGATAAAAAAAATTAATTTTTATATTTCTTTATAACATTTAAAATAGAATTATTTAATTATTTATTTATCAATATAATTATAACTGTGCATTAAGTTTCCAATGTTAAAGTAATCGTGTAATATGCTCAATTAATCACGCACATTATGGAATTCAATGAATCCAGATAAATTATAGCATAATGGATCCAAATATAAACAAATTATCGAAAATGGTGTCAAATATTAATGAGTATATATTTATCAATTAATATTCCATAAATTTATTAATTATAAGTCTACAAATTTATATTTCATTTTTGTAATTGATCCATAAATTCAAACAAAATAGAATTTAAATTGAATTAAATATTAATATTTCACAAATTTATTATTTACAATTCT
Source organism: Lupinus angustifolius (assembly GCF_001865875.1). Lineage (NCBI taxonomy): Eukaryota > Viridiplantae > Streptophyta > Magnoliopsida > Fabales > Fabaceae > Lupinus > Lupinus angustifolius. The sequence continues at coordinate 113,508 of NW_017726569.1, read as the reverse complement.
GCAAGTTTATATCCATAATGAACATTGATTAAAATTAGGGAAACATAATTAATTTAATCAAAATAAAAATCAAATAAATTGATTATTAAAATTAAATCAAATTGTTTTAATATTTTGATTGCTATATTCTATTAATGATTAAAGAGAAATTCAATCCGAAAACACAATAAAAAATCAAATCACAAAATTAATTGTTTGGAACAATTGTTAAATTTTTAGATAACAAAATAATATGCATTCAAAAGCAATCATGCCTAATAATTTCGTCTTCTAAAGTTTAACTACCAATTGATTAATCGTGTATAATGTCATGTTTGAAACTGATCAAAAATTTTGAATTTTATGTTTCTTTATGACATTAAAAAGAGAATTATTTAATTTTAATTGTGCAATAAGTTTCTAATGTTAAAGTAACAATGTAATATGCTCAATTAGTCATATATGTCATGCAATTTAATGAATCAAGACAAATTATAGGTTAACGATTATAAATTAAAACAAATTATTGGGAGTAACGTAAAACATTAATGAGAAAATATTGCTCAATTAATATTCCTCAAATTTAGTGGTTATAATTCTACAAATTTATATTTCATTTTTGTAATTGATTCATAAATTGAAACAAAATAGAATATAAATGGAATTAAATATAAATATATCCCACAAATTTATTATTTACAATTTACAAATTTATATCCATAATGAGCATGATTTAAAATTAGGAAATCATAAATAATTTAATCAAAATATAAATCAAATAAATTGATTATCAAATTGCTTTATATTTTGATTATTACATCCTATTAAAGATTAAAGAGAAATTCAATCCAAAAACACAATAAAAAATTGAATCACATAATCAATTGTGGGGAACAATTATTTAGTTATTAGGTAACGAAGTAAAAGACATTCAAATAAGGTGTAACTAACAATTGTTTAATTGCGTATAATGTCATTTTTTAACTGCTTAAATTTTTTTAAAATTTTATGTTTATTTATGAGATTAAAAATAGCATTACTTAATTATTTATTTATCAATATAATTATAAATGTGCATTACGTTTTCAATATTAAAGTAACCATTTAATATGCACAATTAATCACGCACGTACAACTTATCAGGAATGATGTAAAACATTAATGAGTGGATATTACTCAATTAATATTCCGCGAATTTATTAGTTATAATTCTATAAATTTATTTTCCTTTTTTGTAACTAATCCATAAATTCAAACAAAATAAAATACAAATGGAATTAAATATTAACATTCCAAAAATTTATTAGTTATAGAATATGATATAAATGAAATGAAATTGTCTTTATTGGTTATGACGGATATGATGATCACATTTATTATGATTAATTAGATAAAATATACATGTTGAATAATTAAACATGCTAAATTATTTTTTTTGGTTTCGCACACATATCCTCGCACTGGAAGCAATCTTGTCTGAGCTGAGAACATTCACATATATAAATGAAATTAAACATGCCAAATTATTTATGATGAGAATGAAAAAAAATATTCTTACTAATATAAGGTGGACATATTCAAATAGTGAAAAAATTAACTTTTAATGGAAAAAGGACAAACACATAATAAAATTAAAGACATTATTCTTCTACACTCATATAGTGAATGTAACCTATAATTGTTATATTCTAGGATGTGAAGATTTTCTTCTACAATTATCGAAATAAAGAACATGACCAATGCGTATTTCCTGCTTTAGAAAAATAACTACATAGGAAAAAAATATTTTAACAAACATCATGTGAGAAAAATGAAATTTTTGTTATAGAATGCTGAGAAAAATGAAGTTTTTTATAGAAGACAAAAAATATACTATCTTGTGACACATTGTTAGTGTAAGTGAGTGGAAGGTTGAAGAAATTGAAGTTTTTTACCTCTAAGGATAAAGATTATTGTGTGAGTAAAATAATGTAAACCAATTACATCTACCAACAAAGAAAAAATGAAAAGGACATAAAATCATAAATGTAAGTTAGTTTGATAGTTGAAGATCATAGATTTGTTTAACAAAAAATTGAAAAAAATGAGAAATATTATGAGAAACGTAGTTAAGACAAATATATTCTTACAAACATTACAAATACTACTACGTAGTAAGTATCAATATGTTAAAATATACTAATAGAATGCGCAAATTTAATTATGAGAAGGATGAAGTAAAAATGAAAAAGAAAAGTAAAATTATATGTGAGTTGGTGAAGATGATAGATTTGTGGAACAAAAATTGAAGAAAAAAAAAGAAATAGTTATGAGAATGATGAAGTAAAAATCAAACATAAAATACTTCCAAATAGTAACTACCAACATGTTTACATATTCCCTTAGTTATGAGAATGATGAAACAAAAATGAAAATAGCATAAAATCATATTTGTTATAAGAATGATGAAGTAAAAATGAAACAAAAAATACTTCCAATTAGTAACTACAAATATGTTTACATATACCATTAGTTTAGGAATTTCAACAACTCATCAATGTTATGAGAATGATGAAGAAAATTGAAACAAAAATACTTCCAAGTAGTAACTACAATATGTTTACATATACCCTTAGTTATGAGAATGTTGAAAAAACTGAAAAGAACATAAAATCACAATTGTTTGTTTCTTTGACATTTGAAAAGGAATAAGTAAAAAAAGAAAAGAATAGAAAATGATACATTTTGAGTTGATTTAGGTTGAAGAAGAAAATTTATTGAATAAAATTTGAAAAAAAATGAGAAATGGTGTGTAATTAGAGTAAGAGAATGTGAAGAAGAAAAATATATTTTCAAAATTTTAAAGTAAGAGGGTATAGTTTACGAATTTCAACAACTCATCAATTTTACAAAAAAACCTCTAACTTGTACACTTATCATAAATGAAGAGTGACTAATTTTGTAATTATAACAATCCTTCAAATTGACAAAAAATAACTTTTTTGTACACTTATCACCATTGTAGAATACTTTAATATTTTCAATATCCCTTTCATTTCTTATATAGATAAGAAGATAAGATAGTAGAATATCACAAGATCCAATAATATCTCATGTGTTTTCGTTTTAATTTTATTATAATGAGATCCGATAGTACGTCTCCCCATATTATTGTTTTAATTTAAGCATCTTAATGGGTGTCATCATTTGTTTTTCTACAAATTTGTCATCATTTCAATGTTATAAAACCAACATGTTTTCTAACACCAACATCACCAGTCATATACCACCCACCACGAAATGCTTCTTCACTTGCTTGTGAATTCTTGAGGTATCCCAACATTACAATATTACATTTAAACATGATTTCACTAATGGTTTTACCATCCTGAGGTGTACTCTTCATGGTCTTTGTATATTTCACATCAACCTCTTGCAACATAAAATCTCAAAACCCACTATTTTCTGCTCTCTATCAAACTAAGGGCCACAAACTTACCATCCTTCTCCGCCGCTTCGATTCCTGTCCCCATGGCATTCTCCGGCACCCTCATCTTCCATATGAAGCAACCCCGTTCAATCACCACACAATCCCTAACCAACCTACACATGGTCCATCTTCAACATCTATTGTAATGCTCAATATAATCATGGCCCAACAGGAAGGTCAATGAACCCAGTAAAAACACGACCCAACAATTACCTCAAACAACTACTAAGTCATATGGGTTTATCTCCAAATCACCATAAGTGCATTTGTTTATATCCAGCTTTTTTTTAGGGAGCACATTTTTGTCGCACAGCTTTGTGCCACTCCATGTGTCAGGAGGTGTGATTGACCAGAAATATATTTAATAATTATAATTTTAAGTTAAACAATTTTTTCAACCAATCAAAGTTGATGGTATATAGAGTGATACATAAAGTGAGGCAACAAATATGATCTTTTTTTACACAGATTGAATAAGATAATTTGATAACAAATATTTTCCTTCTTTACAATCTATCAAAATAATAGAAGTGTTTTAATTAGTTTTGTCATGGAATTTGAATAGTCTCACTTAGGCCTAAGTCGTCAATTCCTTAATGAAGATCTGAGTAAATTTTTTAAATTTACTTCCTATCTTAACCATCAATTTTATGAACATCTAATGGTTTAGATCTACTCACTAATTGAAACCATTAGATTTTTCAAAAATTGATAGCTAGGATGAGAATAAGTGAATCTGTCCTCTTATTTTAAAAGCATAAAGTCGATATACAACTAGTGTTTGCTATTAATTTCATTTATCTTAAATAAATTATTTCTAAATATTTTCAAGAAAAAATATATTTTTAATGGAATTTGAATAGCTCGTAGTTTGTGTCATCTCTTCCTTTAAACTCAAAGCAGAAAGACAATCTACACCAACATTGTCTCTTGCTACTACTTTCATTTATCTTAAATAAATTATTTCAATATATTTTAATCAAAATAAAATTTAATAGAATTTGAATTGTTCGAAGGTTCGTGTCGTCTCTTCCTTTTTGCTCAAAAAGGAAAGTTAGTCCACAACTAGTGTTGTTGTTGGAAGAGGTTTTCACATCAGATATGTTCTTATCCAATGTGTTCCAAAAGTGATTTATTTTAACTCTCTTTTTGGGTTCAATTAACCATACCATTTCTTTTGAAAGATTGATATCAATAATAAAGTTAATCATATCATTTCTTGTGAAATGTTGGTATCAAGAATGAAGTTGGAGTGATGAAAGAATAAAGATAATAAATAAATTGTTAGTATATGCATAAATGAAATGACATAAAGTAGATAAAGAAAAATAAAGAGTTAGTAGTTAGTTGCAAAATTTAATGATTGTAAATAAGTAAAGAAAAGAAAGAGTTAGTTGTAGAAAGTGAAGGTTATTATACATGTTCCTAACAAGCACATCGGAAAATAATGGATCTATTTGTGTTAAAATATGCATACAATGTAACAATGAGGGAAAAAATGTTTGTAAAAATATCTCAAGAGACTGTGATGAATTTCCAAAAAAAATTCGTTCAAAATTATGAAGGTCCTACACATGTATCCACACCGAGACCGATCCTTTTTAGATCAACACTTGATCCGTTGAACGAAATGAGTCAACACAAATAAATAGTCTAATATATATGACAAAACCAAAAAAATATTGAAGAAGAACATGTCTTTTGCTTTTGTATATATCTATCAATACGCACATGCTCTCATATTTATAAGTAATAAAGTAAAAACATCTCTAATCAATTTAGTTGCTAATTTTAGCAATCACACATCATTACCATTTAATAAGTTATTTTGCTTTTGATTTTTTAAATGTTTAAATTTAACACTAATCCTATCAACTTTTGTTAATTTAAACAAACCTTTGAAATATATTAATTAAGTCTTACTTAATTATATTACATATGATAGAATAATATTATTTGTATTTTTTATGCTAGAAAAAATACAATAATATTCCACTTAAAATAAAATAAGCAAAATTAAACTATTAATTTAATCAATAATATTTTATCGTCCAACAAAAAATCAGAACACTCATAGTGTGACCATGTAGGTTCATTACTAAACCGGTAGTAAATAAACTCATTAATTTACTAGTCAAGGTTGACATTAGCAACACTCATTAACGACCAGATAGAAATGAAGTAATATCTTTTACTTTAGAACCATTAGAATATTAATATAATATTTCATTCCATCTTTATAACTCTATGTTAACTCTAATATATGGTATAATTGTCAAATTCTAATAAGTTAACGTGTATAGAATGACTTAAGAAACTCATTTCATCATTTCCCTTGAAATCTAGGACCCCTAAACCCTTGGTTTGACTCTACCTTTCGCCTGAGAAAACTTTTCTCGCAAAACAGCCCCAACCAAGATTTCTTGTCCTCAAATCAAGACCTCCTAGTCTTGGTGAAGAATCCCAATCTCTGTGGTGGTACGACACCAAGAGATCAATCCAAAAATACACAAAAACAGATTAAAACAACAAGGTATTATAAGCACAATAATGATTAAAATATTACAAGTAAAAGACCTTAAGACTAACCCACTCACTAATCACTCAAGCCATCAAGAACATGTGAGTTAATCAAAAACAGAAATCAAAGTATCTCTCTATCAATCTTTACAAATAATGCATAAACATGTGAGCAAGATAAGAATGAGCATATAAAAGTGTAAAACAATATGCAAAACCAGAAATCAATTCAGCATGATAATTCTCTTCTCACACATGCAACTCTCTTGCAAAAACAGTAAAAACAGAATGAAATATGCTCTCTAAAATCAGCCCTATACAATGGAATGCAATGCTACAGATTTCTAGAAATTGCCTCTATTTATAGTAAGCAATTTTGGCAGTTGGATTCATTGCAAACAGTTAAACGGTTAAAACAGAAATCAGTTATAACAAGTAACAGACCTGTTAATAGATTAAGGCTATCCGTTAATCGATTAACCAGTGCAACAGAATGAAACAGAAAACAGTTGTAACAAAAACACTGAGTTAACAGAAAAGTAGTTGAGTTAATCGATTAAGTCACCACGTTAATCGATTAACTGGCACATTAAAATAAATGGTTCAAAAGGTAATCTTCTCATATGTTATACACAACTTGTATACATGTTCTAGCAATTATATTATGCCTAATATGCACATATAACATATATGATTGATGCATGAACATACAATTAACTAGATGATATGTCTCATGAATGTGATATGACAATTAAGATGGCTTAAGAGACTAGCACCTAGGTTCACCTCACCTATACTCACTTACTACGGCACACATCCCAGACTACTTAGAATAATGACTCTATTTATATCATAGTCTAGATATGACCAAATGAGCATAAGGCCTGTTGATTGTTGAGCCATCTTCAAGCTTTAATAGAACCTTGTCATCATCAAAACATAGGCAAAGCATTGCTAATGCTATCCTTGTCACTTTGCACTTTTACAATGGAATGAAAAACACATAAGTTGTATAACTATATTAGAATCAAAGTAAACAACAAGGAATGTTACACTATAGCCTAAGCCATTTAAGAGCATTAACCATCCAAAGATTGGATGTTTTTGGTTCTAAATGATGATGAAAAATCAAGTTTTTGGACATCATTTGTCAATTCCATTTCCTCATGAACTTCCTAAATAAATAAAAAATACCTAGGCTAAGAAATCAGAGAAGAAAGTGATGTAGAATAATGTACAATGATGATTTGAATGGTGGGGGAATTTATAGAATTTTTCTGACTCTCTGAGCCCCTTTCCAAAGGCTCTAAGTGCTTACAACTAGACCAATTTGGCATGCTCCTACCGCCTGGTCAAGCTGCTTAGTTAGTTGAGCCACCCTGCTCTGGTCAAGTCAGGGCAAAGCCTATTGTGGGCTATGCTGAGTTGCCACCTAGCCTAGGTGGCCACACATGGTGCCATCTCCTGCTTCAGCCCAATCACCTTACATCATGGATGACATTACGCCTAGCCTCCTTTCTTGGCCACTAAGTCACGTTGAACCCCATTTTGGCACCACCTAGCTGATTACTTCATGGATGGGTTTACTCTTTCTTCAAGCTAAAGCAATCCTAACTCATGCAAAACCGCCCAATGCCTATATGGACACACCTAGCTGATTTTTGAGCAATTTTGGTACTTTGTGGATCTTGTTGCTTGTTTGCTTGAATTTTGGCATGTTCTTTCTTCATAGTGATGTTTAGGCATTTTATTCTTGAAATTCACATGACTATAGACAAAAGGTGATAATATATATTTTCTTTGAAAAAGAAGTAATAAGTTGTATTTGAGTCGTGAATATTCAAGATAAGTGCCATGAGAATTGATGGAAAAATAGGTACATTTTGGCACTTATCAGTTGTCTATCTACTATTGATTTAATCTAATTGAATTGAGGCAATTATGTTTTAAATCAAACAAAATCAATTGAAACTAATCAATTAATATTTTACTCAGAACTACATATCACAATTTTTATATTGCACCTGAGAATATACAAGAGTAAGATAAACTCTTGTGAGACACAAAAATAAAAAATAAAATATTTTGTTTTAATAAATAGTCTTATAATATAATAAATTAAGAGTATAATTAAATCTACAGACTTAGTGAGAGTACCATTTGAATATGGCAAGCGGGGTGTAAATATACATTCATCGATTTGTAATCTACACCCGAGCTTGAAACTTAGGTTGAATGACTATATTTTCATAATTTGGCATTAAAAGCAATTTTTTATATTTTAACCGCAAAAAATATAGTGGTGACTCGAAATCAATTGAGATAGGTCGAAATTGAGTTCAACATCTTTCTAAGTTGTGTAGCCAGTATTCAATTGAAAATCAGATCACAACAATATCTTATCCAATTCAAGGTAGTCATTTTTTCTTCTAATTTATTTTAATATAATTATGTTATGTTTAATTTAATAATTATTTCCATTTTTACATTTATTGTTTTGGAATTTAATTAATTAATTAACTTCATTTAAATTTAATTTTTTAGGAATGATTTAATTAATAATTTAAGAATTTAACTTAGGAAATTAGTTATTATATTTCTAGATAATAAAATAATTAAATTTAATCAATTGTTTCATTTAATAATTTAATTATTTATGTGTTTATTTTAATTGAATAAAATAATATCCTTTAGGTCTAATTCTTTAGGAGCCGTTTAATTTCATAATTTAAATGTTTGGGAATTTAAATTAATTTTATTTTGTAATTAAATTTCACTAAGGAATTATTTATTTTAATAATTAACGTTTTTTAGATTTAATATATTTTTTCTCATCATATATTTTTTTATTTATAGTATTTTTACTTAATAATTATCTTAATATTTTTGGATAATATGTCTTTTTATTTTGTACATTAAGGTAATCATGCATTTTAATATGCTCTTGATTCATGTTATTGTAATATTTTTCACAATTTCTTGTTTCATGTATTTTTTATGTCATCATAGATTTTGAGTTTTAATAATTAATTTTATATAAATTTTCGTAATTAACTGTAATGTATTCTATTTAGGTTTAAGCTCTTTAAGTACCTTTATGTTTTTAGGTTATTAATTTTCATAGTATAAATTAAAAGATTTTATATCAATTAAGAAATTTTATATATGTATACTTATTTTCTTAATTATGTTATTCTTAGCCTATAAATTATAGTCACTGATTAGTTTTATTAAAGCAATAAGTTGATTATTTTTATCCTTTCAAGTTGGTATGATGGTATCTAGTTTTGGGGCTTCGCTTCAGCACTTATGAAAACCCTTGTGTGTTTGCTTTTTCTTCAAGTTCAATATATTTGAAGAGACTTGTCCCTATTCCGTCCTTGAACCACAATGATATTCCAATATTGTGAGGATCATATCGACTAGATGGTCTCAACTCTATTCATTGGGTCAGTTTGTTCGTACTACTCTTAGAGTAGGCAAGAAGATTAATCATATTAAAGGAAAGACTCTCTTGCTACTATCCCACAATATGATACATGAGTTGATGAGTATTATCTCATTATGAAATGTTTGGCATTCTATGACTTTGGAGATTAATCAAAATGATATGTTTTTCATACTATTGGAGAGATTTAGAAGAATTTGGCCAACACATATTATATAATATAGGACCTCACAACCTCTTATGAATTGGAAAATAATTTTTTTAAATTTTAAACAGGGAAAACCTCCATAATAAAATATCATGGAACCCTTAATGGTCTATGTATTTATGGATCAAATTGGATCAATATCAGAATTTGAAGATATGAAGCGTGATGAAGACCCATGTCATCCAAAAAATAATTAAAAATTGAGTTGACATGAATGATTCATAGAACTCAATCCATAAAGCAATAATTGTAAACATTATCATTGAAATCATGTGTAAATGGATCTTAAGAATTCATTGTTTTCAAATAATAATAATGGTTATAGATTACCTATATCCATGGCGACACGATCCTCCTTTAAATGTTGTTTGTTGTTCTTCGTCAATATATAAACTTTTCTATCTCTTTCCCTTTCTTTCTACGCTCTTCCTTTATTGATGGCTAATAGAGCAACCTTTCTGGGCAGAGACAGAGACAATGCTTCAAGTCATTTTTCTTATTTTTTTTATAAGTATAGTGCTTCCATTAAGAAACTATATATAGACTCTTTCCCAAGAGTCTTACCATTTCATTCACAACTCTCATTCAAGAGTTACACTATTCAAAACAAAACAATATATCCATTCATGTGACATGAGACATTTCTTACATTCTCTAACTTGACTCATCTGATAATACAATTCAAGATATAATATATATCAAACATAATGCGCATAATCAGATTATGTTTTCCATATTCATTACCTTACAAGTCATGATTAAGAACAAGAACTAATAAGAGTCATGATGATTTTACATCATTTATTCGATATAGTCTCTTCCATGTACTAATATATTAGCCTTAATCCTAACATGACACATTAAAAGAAATCATATAATAATATCATTTAGAAAGAGAATTATGCACATCCAATGACGCAGATTTCCCTTCCCTTTACTACTATATTTGTGAACACTGTGTTTTCGGAAAACAGTGTCGCATAAAATTCAACGATGTAGTTCATCAAACAAGAGCCACGTTGGATTATGTACAGTCTGACTTGTGTGGTCATTTCCAAGTACCTTCTCATCGTGGTAGCACATACATGCTAACATTCATTGATGATTATTCAAGGAAGGTTTGAATCTTCATTTTGAAATACAAAAGTGAAGCATTGGTCAAGTTCAAACAGTGGAAATCTTTGATCGAAAAGCAAATCGGAAGAAAGATCAAGAGATTGAGAACAAACAGTGGTCTAGAGTTCTGCAATAGAGAATTTGGAAAATTTTGTAATGATCACGGTATTGTCAGACATTATACCGCGAGGCACATTCCACAACAAAATGGGCTTGCAGAACGAATGAATAGAACCTTACTTGAAATAACGAGATGTATGTTGTCAAATGCTAGATTGCCAAAAGAATTTTGGGCTAAAGCTGTCAATACAGCTTTTTACTTGATCAACAGATGTCCATCAATGACAATTGGTTTTAAAACTTCAGAAGAGATGTGGTCGGGTACTCCAATAAATTACAAAAAAATGAAGATATTTGGTTACCCTGCATATGCTAACAACAAAAAAGGAAAACTTGATGCAAGAGCATTGAAATGCATTTTTCTTGGATATACTGATGGTGTGAAAGTATATAAGTTATGGTGGTCAGAGAAAAGAAAATGCATTATTAGCAGAGATGTTACTTTTAATGAAGCTGAAATGTTAAAGCCTCAAAAAGAGTCATCAAGTGAAAATAAAGATCCTAATGTCTCGGAGAATGTGGAGTTTGAGGTGGAGCCTACAAAATAAAAATCACTTGATTAAGAAGAAGTTTGTGATACATATAATGATACTAATATCTCCCAATTGCAGCATTATCAGTTGACTATGGATAGACAAATGAGACATATAAAACCTCTAGAAAAATATGACTATGCTGATCTGGTGTCATACGCTCTAAATGTTGTTGATGATATCAGAAATTGTGAACCACCGTCATATGAAAAAGCTTTCAACAACAAAGAAGCTTCCAGATGGATTTTTGCTATGATAGAGAAAATTGAGTCTCTTCATAAGAATCATACTTGGGTTCTTATGAAGCGGCCAAAGGCTCAAAATGTTGTTGGATGTAAATAGGTCTTCAAGAAGAAGGAAGGAATCCCTGGGGTTGAAGATGGAATATTCAAGGCGCGATTAGTGGCCAAAAGTTTTACACAAAGAGAATGCATTGATTTCAATGAAGTTTTCTCTCATGTGGTAAAACATAGCTGGATACGTATCCTACTTGTCGTTGAAGCTCAATTTGATCTATAACTTGAGCAACTAGATGTCAAAATGACATTCTTGTATGGTGAGTTGGAGGAACAAATATACGTGAAACAACCTGAAGGATTTGAAGTTCAAGGGAAGAAAGATCATGTTTACTTGCTGAAGAAATCTTTGTATGACTTAAAACAATCTTCCAGATAGTGGTATCCGCAATTTGACACCTTCATGCTTGAAAATGGCTATTGTAGAAGTGAACATGATACTTGTGTCTACTATAAGTAGCTTGCAATTAATTCATTCATCTATTTGCTTTTATATGTTGATGACATGTTTATCGCATGTAAGAACATGTCAGAAACAAGAAATTTAAAAGCTCAATTGAGCTCAAAGTTTGAAATGAAGGACTTAGGAACTAGAAAGAAAATTTTGAGAATGGAGATTCAGAGGGATAAAAAAGAGGGGACACTCTTTCTGTCACAAAAGAAGTACATTGAGAAAGTGTTGGAACACTTTTCCATGCAAAATGCTAAACCAATCACTACTCCATTGACGACTCATTTCAAAATTTCAATAGCCTTGTGTCCACAAACTGGGATTGAAAAAGAAGAGATGTCAAGTGTACCTTATGCTAGTGCGGTTCGTAGTCTCATGTATGTCGTGGTGTGCATTATACCAGATATTGCACATGTAGTAAGTATGGTAAGCAGATATATGTCAAGTCTTGGTAAAGTTCACTGAAAAACTGTGAAGTGGATTACGCGCTACCTGAAAGGTATCACAAATATATGGTTATTGTATGGAAAAGTCAAAGATGTTGGAAACAAGATTACTGGGTACATTGACTCAGATTATGTTGGAGATCTAGATAAGCGAAGATCACTCACCGAATATGTTTTTACATTGTGTGGTCGTACCATTAGTTGGAAAGCAATATTATAATCAATTGTTGCTTTGGCTACAACTGAAGCGGAGTACATTGCAGTAACAAAAGTTGTAAAGGAAGTCATTTGAAAGAAATGTTTAATTCAAGAGTTGGGTATACAACTAGAAGAAACAACAATCTACTACGATAGTCAAAGTGTTATACATCTAACAAGAAATCCAATATATCATGAAAGAACTACACATATTGATGTTCAAATGCATTTTATCAGAGACATAGTGGAGAGAGGAGTTGTTAGAGTGGAGAAAATACCCATTATGGATAATCCGACAAACATGATGATGAAGCCAGTTCCAACTACCAAGTTCAGACATTGTCTGGACTTGATTGTTGTTCATAATCTCTAGTGAGCATGAAGAAGAGTAACAAGATAATAACTATGATAGTCTTTTAGCCAATGTGTAGATTTATTAAATATTGGCTAAAAGAAAAAGATAATGATGAGACCTTCTTGTATCCAAGCAAAAAGAAGTAGCTAAAAGTTATCTTGAAGAAAGAGAGAATTTGTAGCCAAGTAAAAGAAGTGGCTAAATGTGATCTTGAAGAAAGAGAGATTTTGTAGCCAAGTAAAAGAAATGGTTATGGTGAAGCCAACACTAATTCTCTTTACTTTTGGCCACATAATCTTCAAGAACTTTGGCTATATATAGGAATGCTTTAAGTCATTGTAAGATATACTAATACTTAGCTTAGTGCATGCATATTCTCTCTTCTTATTCTCTTGTTCTAATATTGTAAGTAATATTTGAGTGTTTGAGGGATACTTGAATGAGAGTGATATTGAGTGTATTTGAGTTTTGGAAAGTGAGTGAAACACTGAGTAAATTTGTAATTTTCTTTTATCATAGTGGAATTATTCTCGTTGCTCTTCAACCATAGACGTAGGCAAATCGCCCAACCATATTATTTTCTTGGTGTCATTTTCTCTATTATATTTTCTTCATGTGTCTTCTGCATCAACATTACTAATAATTAATAATAGAGAAAAAGATGTATGCCCTTATAGTTTATGAGTTTTTTGCACTATTATTGTATCATCCACGATTCATATTTAATTATCATCGAGTCTTAAATAAAAGTAATACAAATCAATGGTAGATGATGCATTAATTGTATATAAATCTTTATACTGATAATGCATATATATTACACTCTTAATAATAATATGATATTTACATGACATTTTAGATGTTGGGTTTATTCAAGTGTGAAGTCTCACGTTGGATATACGGGGATGAGCGAAAGACTTTATGAGTAGAAAAATCTTATGGAACTAATGCTTTAAGGTTTTGGTTCAAGACGTATTGTCTCAGTTGTGACTCTCCACTTTTCCCATACCCCGGTAACAATGAAACTCCCCGGTGGTTGGAGGCTCTCCGGTTGCAGTCTGGTCTAGCAAGTGGTATCATAGCCGATAGTTCGGCTCGGACAAGGTGGACTTAAGGGAGACCGGACCGGAAAGTGTGTGGTACCCACACTTGAAGGGGAAATTGTTGGGTTTATTAAAGTGTGAAGTCCCATATTGGATATGCGGGGAGGAGCGAAAGACTTTATAAGTAGAAAAGACTCATGGAACTAATGTTAAGGTTTTGGTTCAATACATGATGTCTCACTTGTAACTCTTCACTCTTCTCATACCCCATAATAATAAAGCTCTTCTATATATATATATAAAAGGTGGAGGACGAACATATTACACATTCGACTAGAACCTAGTTGGTAGACATAAACTTTCAAAAATAAAGTTGGTTGATAACAATCTTTCAAGAATTCAAATTATGTTGTACTCTGAAATGAAAGCAAGAGTTCATATTCTTAATTTACCAAAAATAAGAATAAAAACGTGAGATCACTATCATAATAATGGATAATAACAAATAAAAATAGAAAATGGGGGAACACAACACCTGTAATAGACTCTAAGATATATCCTTATTCTAATATAAATACATGTTAAATATCAACTGTAAATTAAAATTAAAATAATATCAAATAAATTTGTATCAATCATAATCTAAATTAAGTGTCAACAAAAGTTGATCTAGTTGGTAAGGGTTCAACTCATTCATAGGATTATAACTTTAAATTTCAATGTTAAGATGAAGATCTTCTTAGTGATTAATCTGTAAGTATTAATATAAACATTGATGTAGTTATGATACATCTCCATATCCTATTTCGTCTCTCGTTCTCTAAATCACCTAAACTTAAAAAATATAAGTTACATTGTTAAATAATAATTTCAATAAATAACCAACAAAATGTGATGTAAACTGTATAGAAACTACACTGTTAAACTTGACACCCGATAAAACAAAATAATTATACTATTTTTATATACAAACATTTTTAGGTGGAGGGGTAAGAGTACATCTTTGCATATTTTAATTTAATTATTTATATTTTATGTATTGTAATTCGACTTGAAGATTTGACAATATAATAAGCTAGTGGGAATGAAATATAAAAATAAAGTAACGAGTGCAACACTATTTAGACTAGAAAAGAATGAGGTTTTTTTATATGTTCATATTAATACATGTAATCTTATCGGAGGATTCATGACCATTCATTAGTGGAAAAGATAGATTTAAATCCGGGTTCTAAATCGAGTATATAATCGTCACAGGTTTAAATAAGAAGATGGCAATATTTTGGAAATATTTTAAAGGAACGAAAACGTGATATTTATTTACCTGACACAATTTTCTAATAGAAAAAATTAAAATTCAATACAAATTTAAGACATAATAACTAGACATAGTAACTAGACATAGTAAAACAAGGAAGGAGTTGTACCAAATGGCAAAAAGTAAGACCACAAATCACCTAACCTGCACCTAGCTCAAGAATGGTGATCCACACTTAGCACATCGCTCCTGTGCCCGGCGCTAGCACAAATCTTAAAATGAGATTGAAAAAGCATAAGAGAAGGCCAATTATCGAATTTTTAGCTCCCAATTAATTTTCGGTCAATTTTAGGATGATTACTATTTCCCTTAGTCTGTAGGATAGTATGTGCTAGAAATTATGAGATGTGAATATGAGAGAGTATGAGCGATTGAGTTGATGTAAGTTCATAGAGGAGATATCACTTCTCTATGAATTATAATTTTTTTGCATTGTTCTTTATCTTAGTTATGTATGAAAATGCTTAGTTAGGTAACTCCCTTATTAGGATTTATTATGATATTCATTTGACATAATGGAGATTTATGCATAATTTGAAGTATCAATTCCTCTGAATTACTTTGTAGTGCTTAATGTTTATTTTGTGAATGAAGATTTTATAGGTATGATTTTGGAAATAAATTAGTGAAGAAATTCTGATTTAATAGCCTCAAACATGTAATTTATCCTTTTTCTATAATATTAGATGTAGTTTTATGTTTATTTGTCACATGTGTGTATGTGTTCATATGACTATGGCTAGACATAGATTCATATAAGTATCCAATAACTTTCAAACTTATTGGCATACACTACTAGATATAGAAGTATGCTTAATATTTCATATAACTTAATCTTATTAATCTAATTGCTTAATATTTCATATAATTTATCATTTTTCTATAATATTAGATGTAGTTTTATGTTTATTTGTCACATGTGTGTATGTGTTCATATGACTATGGCTAGACATAGATTCATATAAGTATCCAATAACTTTCAAACTTATTGGCATAGACTACTAGATATAGAAGTATGCTTAATATTTCATATAACTTAATCTTATTAATCTAATTGCTAGATATAAAGCTGTTTAATAAGATATTAGTATAGATCAAGACATCGGTGGATAATATAATTAAGGTGTTGTATTCAACTCAATTTCACATGCATAGACTATTAGACATGGATGCATGTTATGTGAGTCATAGCTCTTAATCTAATGTGAAAATTTACTAGACAAAGAGCTTTATTGCATGAGTTGCTAAATTGACTAGCCAATACATTAGCTTTTAGTGGTATTGGGATTCATCAATGTGTAAGCGTCATTCTTGAATTGCTTGTTTGGTTAATTTTGAAGTTATGGAAAATGAATAGGAGATCAATCACCCATCAAATTTCCAACATCTTTAGTTTATAGTAGTTTTACGTTTTCCATCAAACATCACCAAAAAAAACCTTGAAAATAACTTAGGATATTGATCTGATTCTTGAAATGCTAGATTTAGCTAGTTTGTATGGATACTTGTTTGCGACACCATTGGTTGATTTCTATACTAATTTGTCGGCTAGTACCGCTCAACCTGATTTATGTGCTGACCCTGATTGATCTTTTTTCGGGAAATTTAGTTTTTCTAGTCATTCCTCTGGTTTAAGCCTATACAAACACTTTAATAATGATATTGATCAATTAACAAGCATTAATCATGTAAGAGTATAAAATCATTCAAGTTAAGTTGATTAAAGAGTTAAAGTCACACAAAATATGTATATATTTTATGATCATTTTGGCACTTAATAATGAGTCAACCAATTAATCAAATGAATAAGAGATTTTTATTCAATTTAGAGAGGTTATCAAACCCAACAAAATTTAATATTATCAAAACTGGTACAAATTTTAACGATAATGATGTTCTTAAAAAGTTAGCGGGATCATAATTTCGGATATTTTTAGAACCCCCATAACTTATATTACAGAGGTGTTATAAACATCCTTAATTGCAAAATTAACCTCCTCTACGATGCAAAATTTGTTGTATGGAATTTTTTATAGTCCTTTTTCCGTAATGGGAAAAAGTTCTAGCTGTCACCTCTTGATTCTTGTCCCTTGGAGTGTGATTGCTTTCATCATGCTTTTTCGTTGCAAGATTGAGAGAGTTACTATACTCTTCGGAAATAGAGAAATTCTTGACTAAGACTAAGACCAGTGTCACCTGATGAATTGTTATGAAAACAATGCATTCCAATATTGCGTGTATATGTGGACATATATACACCAATGTTTTAAAATTTTAGCTTAACTTTTTTGGGGTGCTAACTTAACTTTTAACACTAATTCACATCTAATTACTAAATAACTAAAGTTGTTTTTGTTAATTTCACATATATTTTCTTGCTTATGCAAAAAGTAGACATGATTAATTTGTCTTTAATTTCATCACTAATATATGTCTACCCTTTTCTAAACACATATTGCAATGTATTTAATTTTTCTTAATATTTTATAATTCTTTTAAATTGTCAACTGAAGAAAAAACATGCACAACTTGTCATATGAGGAATGGTTTTATTTTTTGGACATTTGAATATGACCTTTCTATAATTGATAGCAAATAAAAAGAAGAAAAATTATGAATAATGGGATTTCTAGACATTTCAATTATAAAAAAGTAGAAAATTTGGATTATTACTTTGTTTGATGATTCTTTTTTTACTTTCCGAAACATCACATTCCTAAAATATACTCAAACTCAGGGTGGATATCAAACTTCATATAATTCGCATAACTCCATGAATAGTAGGCTTCCCCACATTTGATTCAAGATTCACATGCAAGGGATGGAAAATATAGCACAACACAAAAAAAATGAGAGAGAGTAAAGATAAATCTGAATTTGTGTATTAATTAATTGAGAAAGGTGAGATACACCTAATCTTGTAACAAAGCAATCAAGCCTACCAAAAAGATATTTATCTAGTAATGTAAGACCTCACTTGATCGTTTTTAGGCTAAAATGTCAAATGTTTAATTCTCGATAGCGACACTCGTTAGGATGTACAATCACACACCCCAAGATGAATTAGTTCTTTACCTATAGGCTGAGAGGAAACTATTGATTATACCAAAAAAATAATCAAGCCTCACTACCATCCAACTAATCTTGTAACCAAATCCTCTAAGAGTAACATTATGTTTGAAATTCCATTATCTATGGAATAATTAATATGCCAAATATATTAATTTACCATAACCTAAGTATTGATTAAGAGTTAAGACATGCATGAAGATAATAGTAATAAGTAATTTATGGATTGAGTTTTTGTGCAAAACTGTAATATTGCCAATATTACTGTCTAGTATATCCATCTATGTTTTACTTTAATATACCAAAAAGGAAAGAGAAAAGGAAAATATGAAATAGGACTATGTCTACCTAGGTTGATTAGTGAAATGTTAGTTACGGTACTTTGTTTTTATTATTGTTTAAAAGTACTAAAAGACAACATGTACCTTGGAGAACAAAACATTCCCATCTACATATGCCACTCCTGTCTTATACCATTGACTAATTGCATTCATTTACAGCTAAAGCCTATAGGATCAGACCCCTACACAGTTTAGGGGTGGTGTTCCATCCCTTACAATAAATAAATATATATATTGACTAGCTAGGTGGTTCTGTTCTGATTTGATTTCCCTATCCACAAATGACAAGTGATTAAGACTTTTATTGGCACTGCAGAATTCTGAACAGAGTAATATATAGGGGGAATGAACAATACATTACAGACTCCCACGGTAGATAATGGATGTATTGTTGTGATACATGTGAAACTAAAATAAATTTTGTAGATAAGACTATACATTATAATTAGTTAAAAAACAAGTCCAAAACCTATATCCAAGACTATTTGAGCTTGTGATTATGCCTTCATATATCCTCACTAGCTTATGATGAGGAAGGAGAAACACTATATTGTATTGTTGTGTAAGATGTGAAACTAAAATAAATTATGTATCAGGTCTAATCGATTTAATCAGGCTTAAGTTGTGATTTGGTCCGACTATACATTATAGTTAGTTAAAAAAATGAGGAAAGAGAAATACTCTATTGTAGGTTCTTTTCGTTCTCGCAATTACTTATTATTTTGTCCGACTATATATTATAGTTAGTTAAAAGAATGAGGAAGGAGAAACACTCTATTGTAGGTTCTTTTCTTCTCGCAATTACTTATTTAGTTTGAGTAAATAGTCCCATTTTTTGGGTTAACCTGATCAAGTTGAATTTTGTACAATTCAAACAATCATTAGATTAAGTGTATAAACTAGAGTCGCTTGCAAGAACGATTAACAACCAAGTAGTATGATTAGTTTTTCATATTAGGTCCCACTCACATATCATTGATTTGCATGGTACTATCTCATTACATGTATTTTGCATGCACGTCTTATTAAATAAAGAGACATGCAAATAGTAGGGATTCAGAATTTGCAGGTAGTAGGCCCTCCACCCAACAAAAAGCTAGAAATAATTAATCAATTATAGCCCCTTTCAAATTCTATGTGACAGAAGATCCACACTAGCTCGAGAATTGAGTCATTCCATCATAATGACCAAGGGGCCATACCTACGAGGCAAAGAGAGAGAGGTCACAGAAGGAGGAGCAAATCAAACCACACAGAGAGAAGGCATGTACAGATTTGTTTATAATAGGACAACACTCTCTTCTTCATCAATTTAATCTAATTAATGAGCCAGGACCATGTACAAGATAATTCCAACATGGTGGTAACACAGTAATTTTTCTAATTTGCTAATTCTTGCTTAAAGATGTAAAGTCTGGTATGTCCGGGATTAAAAAGAGATGAAAAATTCATAATCAACTTAAAGTTAGAGGATTTTTCGCATACAATATAGACCGAGGTTTATATTTGGGTTATTTATATACAACAAGAATGTTACATACACAATTATTTTTTACATTTATATAATCTTTTTACAAGCTAACATGAGTTCACTTTTTTTTTTAATGAAGGATTATTTTAGCATTTTATTCTCAAATATTTGGAAAAAAAAATCTTTTACTCGCTCAAATAAAGTAAGAACAAAAATAAACGACTCGGTTTGTGGTTTTGGATTATTTTGGTCCAGTTCGATTTTTGGATCCAAATCTAGGAATCAGGTCGGTCCAAAAACCTGACCGCATTAATTTGACTTATTAGGAATATGCACAAACAAAGTAATGCATATAAGTGTTTAACACCTCAATAATATTCTCAAACAACCTAAAATTAATAATCAATTATTCATATGGTAGATTCAATAATATTCATATGTTATGACTAAAAAATATGTTCTTGTTAAGTAATATATTCTCAAACGTAGATAAATTGTTTACGTTCTAGAGATAATATATCTTTTGATAAGTATAATTAAGTTTTTAGATTTGTTTTTTTCTGCTATAGAATACAATCACAATACGAATGAAGAAATCAATGTCAAGTGTCAATATATACATTTGTTTCTTTTTAAATGAGAACATCTTCTTATGAATATAACATTGGCTTGACCTTAACTATGTTGTGTTCTTTGGTATAATATTTTTTTAAAATTTATATAGTATTTGTTTGTTTGTTTATACTAACATGGTGGTAGGAACAAAGTTATGGAGTTGTAGCATTATGTCTTCATAGTATATGTAAATAGTATATGACAAAATTGTGACAATATTAACATGAATGTATGTAAACTTATCACTTTAAAGTGTATTAGACTTAATATTTTAGTCATGTTTATGAGCTTTGAAGTATATATATATAGTTCCAATCTTTTATAAAAACCCGTCCAAACTGCATATAATACTTATATCAAATTCGACAGGATATCATAATATAAACAAATCAAATTAGAAAATTGCAAGTTAATTATATATTTAGATGAAATGATTATTTTTATTTAAAAACGATCCAAACCCACGATGATGACCCCTAATATTAAATATAATTGAATGAGTATGATAAGATTGGAGGAGGGTGGAAATGTAGATTTGAGATAGAAATATCCGTACAATAGAATAGATGTGAAGGATGGGAGAGGGGTGTAATATATTATATATGTAAGTGCATGGACAGGAGAATAGACAAAGAAAAGGTTAAAAGTGTAAAGAGAGAGAGAGGCAGTTTGGATATAGAATTAGTGTGAAAGGCACGAGACATGAAGCAATAAATGAATGAAGGGAAAAGAGAGAAAAGGGTGATGAGGCTCATGATAAACCTCATCATCGTCACGTCGTTTTTCATTCACTACTCCCAATACCACCCAGAATTCCACGCCCTCTCTCTCTCTCTGACTCGCTCTCCTTTGCTTTTCTTTTTTCCCATTTGTCCTCTCCCCTCCTCTCTCTATTTCTAAATCTTCAATCTCACATTCTCATGTCCTATCAAACAAATATATTTTCTATTATAAAAATTAATGTTTTTTAATTAAATGAGTTATTGTATACCTAATTTTAACATCCAAGATAGGCATGAAAATGCATCTTTTTAAGTTTGTCGGGTCGGCCTAGGTAAGCCTTTTACTCCTTTTACTCGCATAAAACGAGTTTAAACATCATTTTAGTAATCTAAAAGAAATCTTTTGGGCTCGACCCAAAGCGAATTAATACAAACCCATAATTTGTTTTGAGAACTTTAATATCTATTTTATGTTCATAACATATACAATAATAGTTAAACAATACAAGAACCTACCTTACATCCTCACCAAATTTTAATATTAAAGTACAGTTACAATTTTTTTGATTTTTATGTAGTGGAAGGACCTAAAACATTAAGGCCCTTGGAAAATATTCAAATGCTCAATTTTTCATTTTTTGTGTGAAAGGTAGGTTTTAAAATTTGGTATACACATAAATACATTTTTATTTTAGCATATTAATAAACTCTGGAAAATTTCCTTTGAAGAGGAAACAGGAAGAAAGAAAAAAATGTTGTGTTTTGTTCGGAACAAGCGAACAATCAAATAGTAAAGAGTATAGAGACAAGA